>NW_022984801.1:353382-356843 GCF_010094145.1 Didymella exigua CBS 183.55
AGGAATGGTGGGACTGACCAGCCAGCTGCGTTGATTGCAGCAATCAACGTCACCCACTCACGATTGCCTGGCTGGATAGCCTTTGGCCTGCCTCTACTCTCTAACCCTGTCACAACAAGCTAAGTTGTGATCTTGCCTATTATAAAGCTAGCCTTGTTAAAGTTGTAGACGTGATTATCGCAGATGCTGTACTTAGCCTTTGTCTCCTCTACAAGCTTAAACCAGCTCCTAATTAGGGCTGGATCCTCACACTGGGCTCTCTGTCTATTGTACGCTCGATTGAAACGCGTCGTGAGACTGTCTGTACGCTTGACAAAGTTGCGCGGCCAGTGGACGCCTACTTGACCAGCGCCGCGCGCAGCCAGCAGCTTATCAGCCATATCACGTACAGCATCGTACGTAGGCGCAAATCCACGTGTATCCAAGTCGAGTATATGTCTGATAATCACCTGCTCCTCTAGCTTGGTGAGCTTCTTTGAGTTGGGCTGGCAATCGCGTCAGGCGCGCGTCCTAGCGCGTCAGCGTTGGAGGGTAGTTCAAGAGACTCCGTACGTATAGGCAGCAGATCTCTTAGTTGATATTTAGCGTTGATTAAGAGCTAAGATTGCAAGGTTTACATCAGCCTCATAAGAGCTGTTTTGGCCGTGGTGGGAGGGGGCCATGGTTGATTGAAGTATACACGTTGCGCAAAGTTAGTGGGGTGGCCCGCTCGCTTGTATGGCCCGCTCGCTTGTATGGCCCGCTCGCTTGTAAAACATGTTACTTCCTATGGGATACACTGTACAGTTCCTCGGCTTTTGGGAATACGGTTGAAGGCTGCAGCCTTGAGCTTATTCCAATCTTTCAAGAAGAGTCTAGTAACATGGTATTCCATGGCAGGGACGTCGGTCTGGACATTTGAGACACTACCATCTGATGTCTTGTGAAAATTTACTTTGTCTGATCTTTTCGATGGTGTTTGGAAGGACAGTTTAGATGTGATATTCGTAGTTCTTCGATGTTCTGCTCAAGGGAAGGGAGTACAGCAATTGCCAAATTCCAGGAATGCCAGTCGTGTCCTTGGGCAGGGCTGGCTAATTCCAGAAGTTAATTCTTGCTGATTTTATCCACTCTATATAGCCTGCGGACGGTGTGTGAAATGTTTCTGGCATATTTTGTGCATTTTGACCCTGCAGTTTTGCTAACAGTTTAGCTGTTATCTCCTTATTGCGATCTAACGCCTTTGTTTACTTTAGTAAGTAGTTAAGATTTAATTTGTACTTGTTGATGAAGCCCTTCTTCTTCCTAGTCTTATCATCTTCTGTGGAAGCTGAGTAGTCTCTGATCGTTGATCAAGTGTGAAGAAAGTGATCAAGTTCCTTGTTCTATCTACAGTGCTGAATGAGCAGAATATATACACTGATACTCATCCAGCTATACCCTAATTGGAGCCCTAGTCACGGCTCCAAGCTGTACCTGATTCCGCTCACCATGGCGTGGTCGATCGCCAGTGTCTGATCGGTCCAATATCCAGATGCGGATCACGTGACATGCACCCTCACCTCGATCCTTGCTGCGACATCTTCCTTATCATTATGCTGGATCTCCTAATATTCGGCGTAACAGACATTTAATTCCCCTAACTTTGGTGAGGACAGTCCCAAAATACTTGAGAAACTTCTCCTAGTTGTTGGCTTGTTTGATAGAGCTATCCGAGCTACTGCCCTTGCAATTTGTTTCCTCACACTGTAACTGGTAATTGATTGATTGATTGATTGATTGATTGATTGATTGATTGATTGATTGATTGATTGATTGATTGATTGATTGATTGATTGATTGATTGATTGATTGATTGATTGATTGATTGATTGATTGATTGATTGATTGATTAGTTTAACGTCCTGTGTAAGTTTAAGACTATATAGGACAAGAGCAGTTAGGCTGCTCTATGTAACGACGCAGGCAAGAAGAGAGATATCCAGAATAGGTGTGAATCCGCTACAAGGCATATAGGAGTGCTAGGATAATAAGAACACTAGTATATATTCTCTACACCTATAGGTCTTGTATAAAAGGATATAGAAAAACTTCTCTATAATGCCATAGTTCCTTGCTCCTTATATATAAGGGTTTAGTGGCAGTTTAGTAAGAGCTTATGCTATGCAACAAGGGCTATAGTTATAAGTTACTAGAACTGTATCCTAGTGGTATTAGGTCACTATTTGTAGCGCGTTCTTATACTACCCCCCACCTTATAGACAGATAGTCCTATATCTGCGACTTAGGTTTAAAACAGAACGTATACAGACGTAGCAAGTAAAAAGGAATTAGCAGTAGGTAACACAGACCTACTTTTGCTTTGACAGTGAGCTGTCTAACGTGCCTCACGAGCTGTTAGGTAACAAGTTAGACCTGCAGTGAGGCCTAAGGTGGGGTCTAAAACTAGCTAGTTTGTACTAGTAGATAGCGTACTATAACAAACTGCGTTTGTTCTCCCTTACTTTTTAATCCTTTAGCTGCAATATGTCTTCTATTCCTTTCTCCCACACATTAATCTACTTGTCTAGACCTCTTAGAGGTCTTAGCTAATTTAGATATTGTTTCTGGAACGCTCTTAACTTATAGGGGGCGCCTATAAAGTTAGAGGCGTTATACTAAGTAGGGTCCTAATTATAGCCTACCTACTTAACCTAATACTTCAGGGTTGCGCGATAGAGCTTGCTAGCTAGGATTTCTTCTACTTCCCACTGTACTAGTAACGACTATGCACGAAGCCCCTGGAACAAGACTATATTATACACAGCAGAGATCTCTAAACTCTCTAAAGAAGAAGAAGCAGAGCAACACAAAACGCAAATGCTACAGAGACTAGGAGACAACCTACTTGCTATCTACACAGACGCCTCCTCTATTAAGAAAGGCACAGGAATAGGAATAGGAGTTACTACTCTAGACTATAAACAGCAGGCTAAGGAGATCTACTCTACTAAATACAATATTAGCAAAGGCTAGATTGTATACAATAGAGAGCTAGAAGGCATAACAAGAGCCTTTAAGTTTGCAGCTTCTATAGCTACAGCAGGACAAGAGATCTAAATCTTTGCAGACAACTAGGCAGCTATTCTAAGGCTAAAGACCCCTTCTAATAACCCTAGACAAGCTTAGCAAATCCACTGCACAAAGGTAGTAAAGGCAATTTACAGCAAAGGTGTAATAGTTAGCCTACACTAGACTCTAGGACACCTAGATATTATAGGAAATAAAAAAGCAGACTCCTTAGCAAAACAAGCTACAAAATAACAACTAGTATCTAATACTACAAGTCTTGCAATAACAGGTATTAGGATTAAAGCTATTACAAGATAAGAGTGGCAACATAACGTGTTTTACAAGCGAGCGCCGCACTAGGCTGGCGGATGGGTAGGGTATGCTTTTTTACGTTTTGGCTTATAGCTTCTTAACTAGCAGAGATACGCTTA
>NW_022984801.1:358528-362050 GCF_010094145.1 Didymella exigua CBS 183.55
GTAAGCTTCTTTGAGTTGGGCTGGCAATCGCGTCGGGCAGGCTTGCCAGCGCGTCGGCGGCGGATCGTTCGTTCAGGTACGCTATAGATAACAGCAGCACTGCGATTGCTCTGTATCTGGTGAGAATTAATAGATAAGATAGCAAGCTGAACGTCTGCTTCATTTGAAGCTGATAGAGCAGCGCTGCGTTGGGCCATTGTACGTTGAGATGAGAGAGGTGCGCAAGTTTGGTGGGGTGCGGCGCTCGCTTGTACGCGGCGCTCGCTTGTAAAACACGTTAAACTCTAAGCCTACTCTATAAAAGCAAAGCTTAGGAATCCTAGCACCTACGCAGCAAGGTTCTTACTAAAGCTAACAAGCAAGATAACAATACTAAAAAACACTAGAAGAGAAATTGCAAGCGCATACTACTAGCTTAAACTTAGACATAGATATAACAAAGTATACCTATATAATAGACAACAAATAGAAAGCTCTAAATACAGCTACAGATATATATAAATACCTTAACACCTACTACTTAGCTGTAGAAACTACAGAGAAGTAAGAAAGAATAATAAAGAGCAGCCTACAGGAGACAAGGCTAACAATACCTCTTCTCCTAGACACAAATAGGGGAATCTAAGCTACTCTAGCTTTTATTTAAGAAACTAAAGTAGGCACGCGCAAGTAGTACCTACAGCAAACAACAGACAACTAATTTCCTTTGTCTATAACTAGAGCACAGGCTCTTACTTTATATCTACAAACCTATATAACGTAAACCCCCAGCACCCGGGCCAACCCAGCACCCAGGCCATTTCTTGCCAAGACCACAACTATTAATATTAACACGTAATGCCTTACTAACAAGATACGCAATTATCTAAACAAGAGGGTAGAATTAATCTTGCCCTTTCTACTTTCTAATTACATAAATTTAAAAGCCTCTAAAGCGCTGCTTAGGCATTTAACATACTGCGTACAACCTTAAGTGCTAGGTATAGAGGCAGACTCTATATTAACAATAGATGCAACACACAACATAAGCTTACGCGCACTGAAGAGCAAACAATTATATAATACATTCTTGACCTTAATTCGCAAGGATTCGCGCCCTAGCTGTGCGAGGTGGCAGATATGGCCGACAAACTGTTGGGTGTACGCGGTGGGCAGCCTGTTGGCAAGCACTAGGCTGAGCGCTTCGTGACGCGTTCAGCTACGCTCAAGATAGCCTTTAATTAAGCTAAAGATAGGCAGAGGATGCTGCAGGAGGATCTAGAGACAATCAGCGCGTGGTTTAAGCTAGTAGAGGACACAAAAGCTAAATACAGCGTACACAACTATAACATGCACAACTTTAATAAGACTAGCTTCTAGATAGGTGTTATTAGCTTAATAAAGGTTGTTACAGGCGTAGAGAGACGTAATTAACCTCAGCTCGTTCAGCCAGGTGATTGCAAGTGGGTAACAGTTATCTAGAGCGTCTGCGCTGCTAGATCTTGTACCCTGCCTTTCATCATCTACAAAGGACGCGTTCACATCTCTGCCTAGTACGAGGAGGCAGATATACCACGCAATTGGAAGCTCTCCGTCTCCGAGAGCGGCTGGACGAACAACGCGCTTGGCCTTGAGTGGCTGAAGCACTTCGACGCGCATACAAAGGCGAGCCAGGTGGGGGCGTACAGGCTGCTTATTTTGGACGGCCATGAGAGCCACCTTAACTAGGATTTTAAGGACTACTGCCTTAAAAACATGATCCTTACCCTCTGCATGCTACCTTACTTATCGCACATCCTCTAGCTGCTTAATGTAGTCTGCTTCTTGCTGTTAAAGCGCAAGTACTCTTAGCACATACAAGACTTAGCACGCAAGCATGTCTTCTACATTAACAAAGAAGGCTTCCTCCCTGCCTTTAAGGACGCGTTTTTTAATGTGTTTACAGCAGAGAACTGTTGCAAGGCCTTTAAGGCAGCAGGGCTAGTCCCTCTTAACACGCAGGTTGTGTTAGATTGCCTTAAAGTGCGCCTGCGTACCCTGCTAGAACCCCTCCTCCTAGAGACGCTATAGCAGTCAAAGACTCTAAGCAATACCTACAAGTTTGGATCTCAGTTGAAGCTTGTACGCGAGTCTTTTACTTAGTTGCCTATTACTGCGCAAGCAGGCTTCTCTTAGCTTCTTAGAGGCGGCGAGCTTATGCTGCATCAGAACGCGCTTCAAGCAGCCCAGATTACTGAGCTTGAAGAGCAATTAGCAGTAATGACTAAGCGGAAATCGCGCAAAAGGAAGCAGATCTAGCAAGGTAGTACTATAGAGTATGGTGAGGCAGCAGCTTAGGTGGCCGCAGAGGCCTCTGTAGCCGCTGAGCGGTTGAAGAAGGCTTGTGGTAGTGGTAATTAAGAATAAGCTTAACTAGCTCTACAGCGCTGTAGAAACTGTGGAGGGACTGGACACAACGCGCGAACGTGCAAAAAAGATATAGAGGCATATTCTAAATCAGATACAAGCACAGCATACGCAGGCTCTATATTAAATAGCGATGAAATTGAAGAGTTGTAACGTGAGTTGGTACTGCCAAGCTTTTTTGGCCCGGGTGCTGGGTTGGCCTGGGTGCTGGGGGTTTACGTTATACTATTCCCTTATACAGAAAAAACTTGTAAATTACTAGAGCAGCCTTACTGCTCTCGTCCTATATAGTCTTAGACTCACACAGGACGTTAAACTAATCAATCAATCAATCAATCAATTGCAGTAGAACTAGCAATAGACCTTGTACTAGTATAAGAGCCTTGGCTTATTCCTGCTAGACAATCTCCTTTAGATTACCTAGACAAACGCTCTGTAAATTACTCCTCCTTTACACAAATCCTTCCTTTGTTACAAGATCACAGCACAAGACCACGTGTTTTAGTCTACTCTGCACGCTCTATACAAGCGCAAGTCAATATATTAGCAGACACTAGTCCTGATCCTGACTTCCTAGCTATCACAGTTAAGAGCTCTAGAACAACCTTCTCTATTTACAATGTCTACAACCAGCTAGACACACAAGGCAACACTACAATAGAGAGAAAGCTCCTTAGCACCTCTATCTTGCCCTCCGCCATCCTGCTTAGCGACTTTAATATTAACCACCCATGGTGGGACCCTATAGTAGCTACTATAACACCAAGAGCAGCTAGTTTAGTTACTTGGCTAGAAGAACAAGACCTAGAGCTACTAAATAGCCCTGGTACAGGCACTTTCTTTAGGCCTAATATGAATAGAGAGAGTGTCCTAGACCTAATTGATTGATTGATTGATTGATTGATTAGTTTAACGTCCTGTGTGAGTCTAAGACTATATAGGACAAGAGCAGTGAGGCTGCTCTAGTAATTTACAAGTTTTTTCTGTATAAGGGAATAGTATATATAGGTTTGTAGACATATAGTGAGAGCCTATGCTCTAGTTATAGACAAAGGAAATTAGTTGTCTGTTATTTACTATAGGTACTACTTGCGTGTGCCTACTTTAGTTTCTTAAATAAAAGCTAGAGTAGCTTAG
>NW_022984801.1:363145-364974 GCF_010094145.1 Didymella exigua CBS 183.55
GCTGCAGGAGGTGCGACGAGTGTGGAGGCATACAGAGGGCAATAATCTTCTTCTCCTTGCAGCGATCCTGGAAATCTATCGAGCAATGGCTCTCGTGGCCGTCGATAATCAGCAGCCTATACGCTCCTACAGGCCTCGCATGCGTATCAAAGTGATTAAGCCAGGCAAGCGCTAGATTGTTGTTTGTCCAGCCTGTTGGGCTTACTTAAATAACCCAATTGCGTGGGAGGTCCTCAGTAAACCAGTTAGAGATAAGAACCTTGCCAGCAAAGATGAGGAAGGGTAGGATAACACGCCCTGTTGCGCTGACGCCCTGTATTAACGTAGTCCACTTGCGATCACCAGGCTGAAGCTTCTTCGCTTTCCTAGGTTTCTCTATGCCTGTCACAACAAGTTGTGAAGATATCTTGCCCATTAGGAAGCCAGACTCGTCAAAGTTGTACATGTTGTTGTCCACAATACCATACTTCGCCTTTATATTCTGAACTAGCGTGAACCAGGGCTTGATGATCGCTGGGTCTTCGCAGAGAGCTCGCTGGTGATTGTATGGACGAGTCCAGCGCGTGCGCAGCTTAGGTGTACGCTTAATAAACCTGTCAACCCAGCATTTACCAACAGGCTCACCACCGCGGTCGCGCAGCAGTCTATCAGCCATATCTTGTACGTGTAGCTTCGAGGGCGGTACTCCACGTAGGTTCTCGTCAAGTATACGCTGCAGAATCACCTCCTCTTCTAGCTTCGTCAGGCGCTTTGATCTGGGCTCGCAGTCGCGTCTAGAGGGCTTCCCGTCACGTCGTCGTTGTATCGTCCTACGAGGAACGCTGTAGACTGCCTCAGCACGTCGCAGGCTCGTAATCTGGTCGCATTTAATGTCAGAGAGGGCAAGCTGCACGTCAGCTTCAGTATAGGGCTTGTGAGGTTGTGGTTGTTGAGACATTACGCGTTGAGTGTCGCGCATGCGCTTTGCTGGTGTTCGTGGGGCGCTCACTGAGGTGGGGCGCTCACTGATAAAACAGGTTATTGTTATCTTGTGTAAAGTTATAAGACTTTGTTCTTATAATCTTTCTCTAGCGTATTTCCTTCTTAGGTATAGCGCTATGCTTACCTAAGCATTGTTATTGTAATCTCTAAGAATAGAGGATTAGAATGGTGTGCTTACGAAGCCTGTATCTCCTCTTGTTCTTAAGATATGCTGTTCTCTATTTTTAGTAACTAGAAATGTTCTAGACCCTCTGCTTACAAATAGAGTAGCCTATTCTGTAAGATGCTAACGTATACGATTACGTATGCACCTACGTAATCTTGCTTGCATATGCAGCAATACTAAGCATAGATTACAAAGTAGACCTACCTAGAGGAGTCTAGAACGTTCTGCTTAGAAATACAGACAGAAGAGAGGAAGCATAAATACCTCTGGCTCTCCCCCCTCTGTTCGCTCTGTACCTAGCCTAGGAATCTCTACCTAGTATCTAATATAATAACTTACCTATTATATTACATAACCCTACCTTACCTCTATTAGGCTATACGCTTCCTATTTAGACAAAGCTAGTCTAGATTTGTCTAGGTCCTTCTAGACTAGGAAGAAAGTAGTCTAGTCCTTCCCCTACTTTCTTTACATCTTGCTTATTTGCTTTAGCAAGAACCTTGCTGCGTAGGTGCTAGGATTCCTAAGCTTTGCTTTTATAGAGTATGCTTAGAGTTTATGTTGCCACTCTTGTCTTGTAATAGCTTTAATCCTAATACCTGTTATTGCAAGACTTGTAGTATTAGATACTAGTTGCTGTTTTGTAGCTTGTTTTGCTAAGGAGTCTGCTTTTTTATTTCCT
>NW_022984801.1:365979-368314 GCF_010094145.1 Didymella exigua CBS 183.55
GGCGTTGCTTAGTGTTTTAGGCTGCCAAGGGGTACTCCTAGGTAAAGGTAGTGTTAGTGTACAAGGCTTCACTTCAAGCCTTGATAGCACTACCTCTAGGTTATCTAGAACTAAGCCAGTTACTCTAAAGCTTAATAGGATATTGTCCTTTAAGAAGGCCTGGTCAAATACTAGGGTAAGTGCAGCCAGGAAGGCTTTCTTGTTAATGTGGTTAATATAGCAGTTTGCCAAGACTTAGATCTCCTCCTTGTACGCACGCTTTAGGGGGGCAAAGCAACCTACATTAAGCGGCTAAAGGATGTGTGAGGTGTGAGGGGGCATACAGAGGGTAATGATATTGTTCTCCTCACAAAGATCCTAGAAGGCGAGTGACTTGTAGCTCTTGTGGCCATCAAGAATCAGTAGTCTGTAACCACCTACTTTCTTAACCTCTGTGTGCTTGATAAAGTGCTGTAGCCAGGCAAGCCCAAGCTTATTTGTTGTCTATCTATTATCACTAACCCCTATTCTCCAATCCCAAGGGTTATAATACTAGGCCTAGTCGTGGTTCTTGGCTTTAAAGATAATGAAGGGTAGGATAACCCACCCTGTGGCGTTGATAGCAGCAATCAACGTCACCCACTCCCTATTACTAGGCTAAACCCTAAGTAGCTTAAGGCGCCTCTTAGAGGCTGTGACTACCTTCACAGACCCCCCAACGCCTATCTAGAAGCTAGTCTTATCAAAGTTATACGTGTCTTAATCTAGGATACTATACTTGGCTTTAACGTTGCGTACAAGGTTAAACTAGGGGCTGATAATAGCTAGATTACTGCAGAGGACTCGCTAGTGATCACGGAGTCAAGTCACCTGAGATTTGACCTCAGGCCGGCGTTGGATCAGCCTATAGGCCCAGTTCTCCCCAACCTGGCCACTACTACGCTTAGCTAGTAGCTGGTCAGCCATTCCACGTACGTGGCTAAGCGTAGGGGCAGCGCCTCTAGCGTCAAGCTTCCTTATGTATTGTATAACTGCCTCCTCTTCATGCTTCTGAAGCTTAGATGAGTTGGGGTGGGTATCGCGTCGTGGGGTTCTTCCAGCGCCTTGATGGCTAAGTGTACTTTGAGGAACCCTGTAGATAGATAGCAGCAGCGCGTCGCTGGCTTAGTGACGCGTTAGATTTTATTGCTTGGGTAGCAAGTATAACTCTATCTGCACAGGAAAGTAATTCAAGATCAGGTTGTTGAGCCATTGTAATTAATAGTAGAAAGCGTTGTGGTCTTGGCAGAGTGATTCGCTCGGTGGGGTGATTCGCTCGGTGGTGGACCACGTTAGTGTTTTGTATTAATTGTATAATTTGCATAAGCTAAGTAGGTGGGCCTGTTCTTAGCCTTAGGAGAGCAGCTTCTTCCTCTTGTTCTGTGCTAGACTCTAAGTCTTGTCTTTGTAACTATAGAGTGGCTTTTAGAGTCTTAATTACAATGTAAATAGGGTGGTCTTTAGGTAGCTTTCTAGCTCTAAAGGCGTACTTTCTTAGAGCAATATTTAGTCTTATAGCAGGGGGAGGAAGTGCTGCTTCTGTCTCCTGTGGTGCTATAGGAGAGGTCCTAAAGGTTCCTAGGATTTTTCTTAGGGCAAGATTCTGTAGTCCTTAGAGTTGCTTTGTTATTCCTGCTTGTTGTTTCTAGAAGACCTGGCAACCATAATCTGCAATGCTAGAAACGCATGCTAAGTATAGCTGTCTTATAGCGCTAGGAGGGAGGCCTCTATTGCTATTTGCAAGTCTGCACATTCTGTAGAAAGCGTTTCTTGCTTGGCTAATCCTTGTAGCTACGTGTTCTTTAAAGGAGAGTGCATTGTTAAAGTAGATTCCTAGCCACTTTACTGTCTTTTTAGGCTCTATAGTAGACCTGTCTAGCAGGGTAAGTGTAGAGCTAATAGCTTTGTTACTTTTTGTAAAGTAAATAAGTTCTGTTTTTGCTGCATTATATTGTATAGCGCAGCTTGCTCCTTTAGCAAATAGGCTTGCTATGTCTCTTTATAGCAAGCAGGCATTCTTCTTTAGGCTAGTAGATAATGCTGTAATTGCTAGGTTGTCTAGGTAGGAAAGGGAGTAGTTTGTAATAGATTAAAACAGAGGTCTAATATATATTAGAAACAGGATTAGTAAGACAGGGCTGCCTTATGGAATTCCTGCTGTAATACTGCTAAAGCCCTCTGTTTCTCCATTAAAGGATAGTCTTAGCTGGCGCTTAGAAAGGAATGATTGAACCTATGCTATTAAATTGCAAGGTAGCTGTAGCTGTTGTAGTATAGCAAGTAGTTGGTTTAGAGCAACGTGGTCAAAGGCGCCTTT
>NW_022984801.1:370509-372037 GCF_010094145.1 Didymella exigua CBS 183.55
TTATCTCTACTTGTTATCTAGAATAGGTGTCCAACAATAGTCAGGCCTCTATTAAAGGTAGTAATTTCTATCTTTAGCACCTATAGGTCTTGGGCAAAGAAGAGAGGAGGCGCTAATAGCAGCACTTAGTTATTAAGACATTGTAGCATGTGTGGTAAGGCAGGGCACAACAGGACAACGTGTAAGAAAGATGCGCAAAGTACTGTAGATTAGTGCAATATACTGTGTAGTACATGATATTGTTGTTGTGTGCTGTAATGTTGTAAAGTAGTTGTAGTGTTGGTGTAGTCTTGGCAAAAGTTAGCCACTCGCTTGTGTGAGCCACTCGCTTGTGGAGTACGTTATATTCTAGATATTTACATAACATAGTCTTGTAGTGATCCTTTTATTTTTCCCTACAACTAGTTAAATTGTTTGGTAATTATTACACTAGATTGTCTAGATATTTCCTATATCTAATATAATCTTATCAAAGAATTGCTTAATTACTATTGTTTCCTTAGTTATATGCTCCAGGGCGATCAGCTCAGCCTCTGTAGTAGAGGTAGTGACTGTGTTTTGCTAGGCTGATTTCCATAGGATAGGTCCACCTAGGCTGGCGGAATGGGTATACTCCAACGTCCTTCGTGGGTACCCCCCAAAACTTTGTCAATAATACATGGATTCGAGCGAAATAGGGCTTAAAAGAAAGAGAAAAACTACCTCTACATTTCTGTAGTAGAGGGTTTTGTTATAACTATTAAACTGCACAAGCTAGAGGCTAGAAAAGGTTAAAAATGGGGGGGTACCTAGCGAGCATACCCATTGATAGGTATACTTTGCTAGGTAGTGTTGATAACTCAGCTAATACTAGGCGGAATAAGCTAATTCTTTTTTTATTAGAAGGCGCAATACTAGGCGCTTCTATCAAATAATAGATTATGTAAGCATATCTCTGCTAGTTAAGAAGCTATAAGCCAAAACGTAAAAAAGCATACCCTACCCATCCGCCAGCCTAGGTCCACCAAACAGGATCGCAATATATCTATGTAATGATATCCTAGTCTCAAGATCATTAGCAAATGACGCGTCCCCGCAGATTCTGAGATCTAGCCTATTCACAACACCAAAACACAAATTGTCCAGATATCTCTCTTCTTGCCTGCGCCCATCTCAACTCAACTGGGATATACTACCCTGAAACTCCTAGAGCCTCTAGGCGCCTGGTTGCCTCGCGCTGCCTGGTGCAAGAGTGCCGCCCTCATGTTCAAATTTTCAAATTTTCACTGCACAGACCACCCACCCTTATCAGAAAATCTTATCTTATCAAAGATCTTATCTACAAGAACACCAAAATCCCAAAAAAAAACAGCCTAGCTACACAACAGACAACAATAAGCCTTTGCTTAGTTTTCTGCTCTCTAACCTTACTCTCTACTCCTAGAGGTCTACTAGTTAGGCTAGTAAGAATAGAGTATAAGGCAAGAATAGTAAAACTAAGACAGCCTTTTTACCTTATTTTTCAGCCCTGAAAAGCAGACAGAGATTA
>NW_022984802.1:0-1108 GCF_010094145.1 Didymella exigua CBS 183.55
CGTCCGTGCGACCTATACCCTACCTATATCTAACCCTAGGTACATGGTACCCATCCGCCAGTCTAGTGCGGAGGTGTCACGATTAGTCAAGATTGTGACCTCCTGACCGGGGGTACAGCTGGGCAGGCACCTCCTCGGCCTAGCCCGTTACATCACAGGCTCTGAGCGTTGAGGAAGGCCAAAGACAGTACAGCAGGGCAACCGAGAGTGGACTAGCATCATCTAGGGCATCAACGCGTTAGGATGGAGTATCCTACCCTTTGTTATCTTCTAGGGCAAGCACCACCTCTCTCTCTAGTACAAGGAGTTGTCTATACCTTACAACTAGGTTATCACTGTCTCTAAGAATAGCTAGATTAATAATAAGCTTAGTATTAAGTAGTTAAAGCACTTTAATAAGCACACAAAGGGGCGCACTATTAGCAGCTATTAACTGCTTATTCTAGACAGCTATAAGAGCCACAACTTAGTCAATTTCTACTAGTACTGTAAAGAACACAAGATTATTACCTTGTGTATGCCTCCTCACTTATCGCACCTGTTGTAGCTGCTTAACGTGAGTTATTTTGCCCTAATAAAGAAGGCCTATGTAGTAGTTGTTAGGAAGTAAATATCCTTTATTGGCCTTTGGCCAGACCACTACAGCCTATAGTTGCTAAACTAAGCTGCTTATACGCAACAAGATTACTTGTATTACTAAAGTTAAGTTCTTACTATGCTTTAAAGGAGCTTTTAATGCCTTAATTACTAAGGATAATATTTAGGGAGGATTTAGAGGTGCTGGCTTGGTCCCCCTTAATCTACAGGCTGTGATATTAAAGCTTAAAGTGTGCCTGTGTACTCTACTACTACCGACTGTAGATAAGAGTATGTAGCACTCTTAAACCCTACAGAATACCCTAGAACTGTAACGACTATGCACGAACACGACACGTGACATAGCGCTCATAGCAGTTAGAGGCAAAGCTAGCTGGCTAGCACTTTTATTGTCTATATATATTATACTACGCAACGAATACTTGCTTAAGTATTCTTGTGCTTACCTTTTGGTATAGGCAGAGAAGTCACGTAGTATTAATTTCGAGGGCAGGGCGCCTACTCTGTTACA
>NW_022984802.1:1208-2560 GCF_010094145.1 Didymella exigua CBS 183.55
GAATACTTGCTTAAGTATTCTTGTGCTTACCTTTTGGTATAGGCAGAGAAGTCACGTAGTATTAATTTCGAGGGCAGGGCGCCTACTCTGTTACATAACCCTGCCTTTTATTATCTACAAAGGACGCATCTACATCTCTGCCTAGTACAAGGAGATAGATATCCTGCACAATTAGAAGCTCTCTGTCTCTAAGAATAGCTAGACAAATAACACACTTAGCCTTAAGTAGTTAAAGCATTTTAACGCGTATATAAGAGCGCGTTAGGTAGGGGGCTATAGGCTACTTATCTTAGACAGCTATAAGAGCTACCTTAACTAGAATTTTAAGGACTACTGCCTAGAGAACAAAATCCTTACTCTTTATATGCTAGCTTACTTATTACACATCCTCTAGCTACTTAACATAGTCTGTTTCTTACTGTTAAAGCGCAAGTACTCCTAATACATCTAGGACTTAGCACGCTGACACGTCTTCTACATTAATAAGGAAGGATTCCTTCTAGCCTTTAGAGATGTGTTTCTTAATATATTTACAAAGGCTAACTGTTAGAAGGCCTTTAAGGCATTAGGGCTAGTCCCTACTAACACGCAGGTAGTGTTAGATTGCCTTAAGGTGCAGCACTGTACCCTACTAGCACCCCCTCTACTAGAGACACTGTGGCAGTTAAGGACTCTAAGCAATATACACAAGTTTAGATCTTAGTTAAAGCTTATATATAACTCCTTTACCTAGTTACTAGTTATAGCTTAGGCTGGCTTCTCTTAGCTTATTAAAGGTAGTGAATTTATGCTGCACTAAAACGCGCTTTAAGCTGCTTGCATTACTAAGCTTAGAGAGCAATTAGCAGTTATAAGTAGGAGGAAGTTGCGCAAGCAAAAGCAGATTCAGCATGGCATAGGCTGGCGGAATGGGTATACTCCAACGTCCTTCGTGGGTACCCCCCAAAACCTTATCAATAATACATGGATTCTAGCGAACTAGGGCTGAAAAGAAAGAGAAAAACCACCTCTACATTTTTGTAGTAGAAGGTTTTGTTATAACTATTAAACTGCACAAGCTAGAGGCTAGAAAATGTTAAAAAAGTGGGGGTACCTAGCGAGCATACCTATTGATAGACTGGCGGATGGGTACCATGTACCTAGGGTAGGGTATAGGTAGGGTATAGGTCGCACGGACGTAGGTATAGGTAGGGGAGGGTCGCACGGACCATAGGTATAGGTAGGGTAGGGTTACACGGACCATAGGTAGGGGAGGGGAGCACGTGACTGGGTATAGGTATAGGTAGGGTAGCACGTGCTAGGTATAGGTTTGGTTTGGGTATATTACTAACCTAGTTTGTATACAACTAACC
>NW_022984802.1:2660-38328 GCF_010094145.1 Didymella exigua CBS 183.55
ACAGTCTATTATCACATACTTATGCTCTAAAGTATACAATAGTACAAAGTCTAGAGTAGTAACCTAGATTTTGCTAATAACTACCCATTCCTAGACCCTACCTAGCTACCCTACCTATACCTATACCTAGTCACGTGCTACCCTACCTATACCTCTACCCAGTCACGTGCTACCCTACCCAAACCGTTTGGGTAGGGTACCTCATGTACCCTACCTAGTTCCTACCCATAAATCACGTGACTATACCTATACCCTACCCTACCCTACCCATCCGCCAGCCTACCTATTGATAGGTATACTTTGCTAGGTAGTGTTAATAACTTAGCTAATACTAGGCAGAATTAGCTAATTCTTTTTTTATTAGAAGGCGCAATACTAGGCACTTCTATCAAATAATAGATTATGTAAGCGTATCTCTGCTAGTTAAGAAGCTATAAGCCAAAACGTAAAAAAGCATACCCTACCCATCCGCCAGCCTAGCATGGCAGCACACTTAAGTATAGCCTAGCAGCATCACAGGTAGCTGCTAAGGTGTCTGTAGTAGCTTAGCTGTTAAAGAAGACTTGTAGTATAGATACTTAAGAAAGGACCTATTTAGCCTAACAGCGCTGTAGAAACTGTAGAGGCACTAGGCACAACGCTTAAACGTGTTAGAAAGATACAAGAGAAGATTCTAAATCTAATACAAGTACACAGTACGCTAGATTACTGTTTAATAGTAAGTAATTTAAGTTGCTGCAGTATAAGTTAGGCGCGCTAAGAGTTTTTGACTGGTTTAGTGATATGACTAGCTTGGTGATAGAGTATGTTAGGTGTAGAGAATATATCCTGGTGTTCTTATCATCCCAGCACTCCCATATGCCTCGCAGCGGATTCACACCTATTCCGGATATCTCTCTTCTTGCCTGCGTCGTTACAGTTGCAGAGCTTTAGGCTGCTAATGAGGCTGCTACACGCTGTAAATCGCACAAAAGAAAACAGATCTAGAGGGAGGGACTCTTACAGTGAGCGAAGGAGTACGCTTAACTACTCTAAAGGAGTTTAAAGCCCGTAGCGATGGGAAGAAGGCAAGCAAGAAGAGGCGCGTTGAACCAGGCACTCAGTCTTTACAACGCTGTGGCAGATGTAGTAAGGCAGGGCACAACGCGCGAACGTGCATAAGAGATGCGCAAGATACTGTAGATTAGTGCTGTATACTGTAACTTGCAAGAGAAGTTGAACTTTGGTGTGGTCTTGGCAAAATCTGGTCACTCGCCCGGGCCGGCCACTCGCCCGTGAGGTACGTTAAGATTTGTATGTAATAAATCACTTTATTAAGCTTCCCCCACTTCAATTTCCGGTGGCGACACCCCTAACGTGCACTGGCCAATGTACACTACTTTTACCGGATACCATAGTAGGCTAAGCCCTGCCGCTGTCGCCACTAGGTATCGCGCCGAAGAAGGGCCGCAGCGTTTCAGCCCCGCCATTTGAATTCCTCGTGAACAAAGTTTTCCGATAACATTCCGGACACTACCGCAGAGTTGATGCGGCTGCAAGTCAATTTGTAGAATCCTGAAAGACCTATCGCGAGCAGTCGTGACCATCTGAAAAAATGCACTAACGACAATTCGCGCAGAACGCATAACCTAGGAACTTTGATGGTCGTTGATCTTCCTCTACAAAGTTTCGGCTCCCAAGGTGATGATCAACAAAACAAAATACCCGGACATAGCAGTGCCTACATAGTGACACCTGGAATTGCAAAAATGGTATTAAGGTAGGAGAGCCGATGTAAATGTCACCGGGTAGATACCAACGAAGAAAGGTGTTTAGAGCTACAACAGGTCGCCGCGCAACTGACTGCTGTAGCCAAGAACTTGGATACACACCCGAAACGAGCCATGTTTCCAATTGCGAAACGAAAATGTAACAGAATTGCACCCAACCAACTTCTGTTACACTCAATTTCTTCCAGATTCAAGATGGAGGGTAGAAATCGATTGGCCTCGCTGCCCGACCCGATTTCTGGCCTCCTGGACGACCCAGGCATCATTGCACCATAGATACTGTTACGCTTCGATAGCTAGTCATAATGTTCATTGATACCGCAGCTGCGAACAGCCGATCGCGACAGCCACAAGCCGTATTCTTAACAGGGTATGCAACTCAAGACCGAGAACCTCAAACACCATTACTAGACGAATCCCTCGACTCTCGCGATGCACCACCGACGTACCTCGAGGCTACGACACCAGGCCTCTACCATGGGAGACCGAGTGGTGAAGAGGGTGCAAACTTGCTGAATGGTGAGGAACAGGAGTACAAGCAAAATGAATACAGAAGGAGAAGCTTCAGACAAACACTGCGCACGAAGTGGACCAAATGGCTTGGTATCTGCATGCTGGTCGTCTTTGTGTTGGCGGCTGGTGTAGCATTCACAATATCGCCGCGCAAGGATAGACAGGTGTGTCTTCCACTTCCAGCAAACGTGTCCTGCTGACGGAACAGGCTTCTGTCGTACCCGTGACTCAGGCTTCAGCTCATGCTGTGGCGACTGGAGCATCTATGACGCCAACGTCAACACAGCCCGCATGGCCGAACGAGTCTGAAGGTGTGATTGCACCTGACTTCACGGCGATCCCATGGCCTTCGCAGAGCGCAGCAGCCACCACGCCAAGCTCATCGCCTCAGTTGGAGCAGATATTCCCAATTCGATGGCCGGCAAGGTGCGGGAAGAAGTATAATCTCAAGACGGAGAAGTACGATTTCGGCTCTTCGAAAGAGGTCAAGATCAAGGAAACCATGCATCAGCTTGACGGGCCGTACAAGCGTATACAGGGCTGGGTGCACATCACAAAAGCGCCCGCGGGTCAAGCCGACGGCACCATTCACGCGAGGATGTCTTACGCCGTGTCGCCTGCGATTGACGTAGACAGTATCAAGTACACCTCGACATCGAATAGTCTGATTGTCGGGGGGTCATCAAAGACCCCTAGCACCGAGAGCATACCAGCTGGCTCCGCCTGTCTAGGTATGTCGATAGTGCTATACATGGCGCCAGGAACCACCCTTGACAATCTCAATATTGAAGCCACACATCTGGGTATGCAGATTCATGGCGGTGTCAACTTCTCAGTCACAGACACGACGACCATCTCGTTAACATCCGGGACTCTCGACGCGTCGATGCTGAACTCGCGACAGACTTACCTCAAAACGACCTCGGGCTCCATCAGCGGAAAGTACGCACTTTCAGATCTTCTGGCTATCGATACAAAGACTGGATCAGTCAACATCGATATTGCGCCAAAGGGTGTTGCGGCAGGGGTATCCACACCTGCTGTGTTCAAAGCGAGCTCGCAATCAGGCAGCTTGCGGGTAGACTTCGAGAGCAAATATATTCCCGAGCGTGACTACCAAACGTTCATCAACACGATCGTGGGATCAGTCGATGGGACATTCATCCATGGCTCGCGGACTGAACTCAGCACAGTAGCTGGCTCCATGACTGCAGACATTCTGCCGTACAGGTCTGGCGCTTTCACTTCAACGCTGGACACCAGCACACATTCTGGGCGAATGAACGTGACTCTTCGCGCGCCTTACAGGGCCAAAGGTATGCCTTTGACGGGCTTGGTGAGTACACACAAGAGCGTGTCTGGCGGTGTGGGATTGAAGTACCCGAAAGAGTGGCAGGGCCATGTCGAAGGTACGAGTTTGAGCGGAGAGCTGCATCTGCAAGGCAAAGAGCTAGAGCTGTTGCGCAAGAACGATGAGCCGGGCAAGAATCATGTTGAGGCGAAGAAGGGAACGGGAGGGAGTAAGATGGTGTTTGACACAGTGAGCGGAGGCTGCGACATCAAAATCGGGAAGATCTAGTCATAGAAACGTCAGCTCTGTAGAACCCCCTAGTGCGAAATCGAATGCACCATGCACAGGTCCTTCCATACGAGGCAATCTGTCGCGAGACTCGATGGGCGGGTCACGCCTTTGCTGAGAGCCTCCACAACAGGTCTACGATGTGGTGACTGGGGAACTAGCGTTCACGCGCAAGCATGAACGGTTCACTGCATGTCGGAGAGTATCAAACCATCGACTCCACCGCTCGAACGGCATTAGCCGGTGGGCGTGAGGCACATAATCCAATCTGCTCGATCGTTCACCGGCACTTGGCCATGTCATGACGGTCTGGCGAGCGCCGGCGGCTGCTGGACTGCGACGTTGGGCTTGGCATAGCTTGCTCTGTACCCCACGCAATAAGCCTGCCACAATGGTTGCCGCACGTTACATACAGTGCCAGCTACCAGTGATGGTCGTGCAAAAGTTTACTTGGCTGTTGCTTATGTCCGCGCGTCCCGCTCCGCCAGCGATGGCCTGTCATATCTAGAGTCCCGGATCATGGATTGCTGGCGTTACGATCGACGTCAAATCAGGATGGCCCTAATGTTCAAGTTACCAAGCATGGTGTAGGGCTGACTTGGGTCATCGTTGATCGTGGAGAACTTGCTGTCACAGGAACACGCAGTCTACTATAGTAAGGTCTTGCAAAGATATTTCTCCGTGTAATAGATGGGTCAAGCATTTTGTGATAGTTAGATCGATTTACGAACTCAAATCAGCACATGGGAGTTATGCACGTGCATAGTCGCAATCGATCGTGAGGGCGTCGTGAACCTCGGATTGTCGTCCTCAGAGGCAGTAGGGACATTTCGTGCGACATTAGCTAGGTTTTGCTGTTCAGAGATGACCATCCGTCTGTGAGCCATCTTGTGCGTGCAACGGTGTGCATACCGGCTTTCGTCGGGTCTCTGGCCGTGAGCAACAGATTTGTCTCGGTCATATGTGTTTTCGGTCTTTTTTGTACAGCCGCGCAAGAGGATCAGATTCCACGGCGTGCTCCGACAGCGTCTGCGCGTTGTCGACGTCCCTTGCGTCAGTTCAATGAATCTGTCAACTGAACTGCTCATTCTTAGATACTCAAGCCACGCAATCGACCTAGCTTTGACGTCAATTCATGTCTGTGCATGTTGCGAGCGTCGGCTCGAAATCTCATGTGAGTAGTCACTTTGCGGTTGCTTCGTACCTTGCGTGTTTGCTGGGTCTCATTCAAGATCTGCAGTCGGCATAAGATTGGATCGCCCTTCGTCAGCTGGCATACCTTGTTGACGATCCTGATCTGACCGGATGCTGGGGGCTATAAGCTGAAGCCTTAATACATGACTCTAGTATCTATTCGCAACCAGCCAAGCGCGGGGTGTACCTGGAGTAGGCGAGCGAAATACCGATAATGGAATCGCACTATGCCCCTTCGGAAGTCTCATGCAGATACCGTGGATTGGAAGGACGTTCTTGTACGACAGAACACGTGGTTTTGAAGTGGCAGAAAAAGCTAAGCGGTGGCAGGCGCTGTTATGGTGTAGGATGAAATGGCCGAACTGTCTAATCAAGCTCTGCCTGCATGGTAAAGCAAGGGAGAGAAACTTAAGTCCGCCAGTCCGCTCACTAAGACGTAGCTAGCATGGCATCACGGCCACCAACACGAGAAGACATAGCGAGTGACGACGATCTCGCTCAAACGTATCGTCAATAGAACGATAGCTGCGGCTGGTCTGAGTCGGCCAGTGCATCTGGAGAGGAGACCGAGCTCGGCAATCGATTGACGCAAGAACAGCGCATCATCGCTGCTCGAGTTCCCATAGTGATCTCTGCTTACTGGTTGGTGAAAACTGACCGGAGATACAATTTGCTGTCCCAATGGTCGCACAAGACCAGGTGCTGAGCACCAGGGACCAAGGTAAGCAGGCAAGACATTCCGTGCTGCGGCATCCTTGACCGGCGTTGACGACAATCTGAGGTTGCAGGTCTTGTAGACGACCAGGCTGACTTAGATGATAAACCCAAACAGATGGTGTGGCGCAGCATTCCACAGCTGTCAACTGTCAATTGGACTCGGCGCCGCGTAGAATTTCGCAGATGATGACGACATGTGCGTCTCTTCCCGTATAGCCTTTAACGCTTCCATGTGGGCAACGATCTCAATAATCGGTCACGCGGGCCAGTAAAGAGAGCGTGACAGAAACATCGGTCTGCGTTCCGCTGTGCGACAGGACCGAGCGCGATCCGGAACGAATCAACTCACTCCATTTCAGAAATGCTGGAGATGGTGCGGGAACTGTTGCGAGGGTTGTTATCAATTAACCCCTGATCGTTTGAAGAGAGTTTCGGGCTTGTCGCGTCGGTCGAGGAAGGCGCGTTGTTTGGCCGAGCGCGTTAAGCGGATGCTTACGTAACGCTAGTCCTATTTCAAATCGTGCCCCTTCCACCACTCCCGTCACTCAACTCCGTGTCGCACACCCATATCAGCTAGCATATTACTGCATCTGGCACCATTCGCGATTTGTACGGTCCACGGTTGCAGAGGTGTGGTAGTAGTCGATACTCGAAATTGCGTATAGCACCGACCGCACCTTTACCATTTCATCCTTCCTAAACGATGCTCAATCTCCCAAACGGGCGCTGAAACTCAGCTTCGGCCAAAGAGGAAGATGTCGTCCCCATAACCTTGCTGCCGCTGACCAGCGATTTCCCTGTTCGCGGCATGCTAACTGATCTTGATGCGCGTCAACCATGGCTGTGCTGATGGTTCCGCCGCAGGGATCGTCTTTTGCTCTTTAACAAGGTCTTCGTCCGTGTGAAGCCGACAGGACGAGGATCGTGCGAGCTCGTACGGCTATCCTAGACGTCTCTAATCGCCTTACATGATCCCAGCAGCCCTGCGCCCGGTCCACCCTCCACTACAAGCCCCCACCCAGAGGCTCCTTTGGGTGAACGCTTCTACTGTCGCTGTTCCAGATCCTCTGCAGCCAAGGCGCCTCGCGACACTGCTTTCAAACCGAGTCCGAGTGGTTCTGTTGCATCAAGTTCGTAAAGGTCATTTCACCTTGTTGTCGCTCTCGGAACCCACGATCCCGTGTTTTCAACATATACTACAACTGGCCCTCAACGTCTCCCGTTCTACTCGGCTCCGTCATTCTTTAGCAATCCCGGCCCATCTAAATTCACATTCATTCTTTTCTGGAAAGGACTCCTATCCGCGCTGGCTGCATTTGGAACTTCTTGTTGTCCATTCACTCTTTTGTCTAGCCTAACAGTCTTTTAGTCGCGTCACTACAACCACTTAGCCGTGGTCGTACAGCGCTATCTTCGAGACACATTCTTTTTGACCGCCAGTAGCTTCTTTTGTCACAGTTGTGAGTCTCAGCACGCCTCCTCTCCCTTGCTTGCCTAGCCGGGTGCCCCGTGACGCGGCGCTCCTAACTCTGCAAGCTGTCGATCGAATATCTGCACGGATACGCAGTTGGCTGAATCGATCGTTGACATTTGCTCTAGATATCTTCGCCGAGACCAGCGTATATAGAGGACGTGGCTAAAGATGGCATTCAATGCACTTCAACAGTAAGGCTCCCATGATCGGTCCGGATCGAGGTCTAGATTCTACGAGTATACTTACTGCGGATATAGATACCGGCCACCATCGAGTGAATCGCATACCATGGATCAGGCTTTGCCTACTTCAGCAGCACAGATGTATGCTTATAACCACTATCCTTTCCAGAGGCAACAACCTCCATCTGGATTTCAGCAAATGACAAGACCTTCGCCGCCTCAACCCACGTGGGCCGTACCACAGACCCACAACTCATATTATGCTGGGCCTCGAGGCCCAATGCTATCGACCCGAGATGAGCATGCGCATTTTCTATCCAGGTCAGACATCAACACGTCTGAAGCACCAGCATTCAGTACCGCGGCCTTGAACAATGGTATGACCTCCAACCCGACGACAACAACGTCTGGAGAGTACTTTCCAAATGTCATTGATACTAGTATGTCCGGTTTAAACTTGCCATCGTTCTATACTGACTCACACAGGTCCCTGGGGCGCGAAGGTGTGCGATGAACTCGAGTCGTTCCCTCCATTCGATGCAGATGCTGCAGACTTTAGCCACGGGCTGATGGGTCAGGACGAAAACACACCTATCATCGATCTACGTCAATTTCAAGGCATGGGCCAGCACGACGCTGATAACTCGGCACATTTCAATCCTCGGGGGCCTCGCCGCATGTCCGAGTCGTCTTTCTCGATGTCCAGCACAGGCGGGGGAATATTTCCAGATGTGTCTTCCTATGAAGAGATGGGTTCTTCTGAGGCAGTCTCATACGTGTCTGAGTGCGATACATGGAATCCAGTCGAACCTGCCGGTGGTCATCTGTTGTCACCGCTTGCTTCACCAAGGAAGTCGCCGTATGAATCTGTTTCGCGTACTGGAGGCCGCGCTCGCATGTCTCCCGCGCCGCACAACAACGTCAGATCATCGCCCTACACACTCGAAAGCACCCGGTCTAAACGTTGGTCAACCGGACAGACACCCACGTCGATGCCAAACAACCCATCCGCAGTCCCTCAGATTCCGGACCACTTTAGTCCATATGGGCCGCGCCGCAATCCGCATCACTCGATGCCAGCTTATTCATCTAGCGCAATGGCTAATTACGGTATGCCCGCGCAAAATGTGTTGTTTTCACAGGGCCATCAGCTGCACTCCAACGGTCCGCCTCTGTTTGCAACCCGAGATCAACCCTACCACCTCGAGGTCCCTCGACCGCTTCCTTCTCAAGGACTCTTCCGTCTGCTTCAGAGTAATGTCGACAGGCATGGTGGCTGTTCGTCGCATTTCGCAGATCTTTCGGACCCGCCGGATCTGTACTCCTCTCTGCATGAAGAGCCGTCCAACCCACCTGAATCAGACATGAACCCATCAGACCCAGATCTCGTGCCTCACGAGCAGGACCTTCGTTTCAACGGCGATCTGTACACACCGCGATGGGTGCGCGGGCATGGCAACAAGCGAGAGGGGTGGTGTGGCCTCTGTAAGCCTGGACGTTGGCTTGTTCTGAAGAACAGCGCGTTCTGGTACGATAAGTCCTTCACACATGGTGTCAGCGCGGCAACTGGAGCAGCATTCCAAGGACCCCAAGATACCCGCCGCACTGAGGGAAATCTCGATGTGTGGGAAGGCCTCTGCGGGAGCTGCGGCGAGTGGATAGCGTTGGTCAGCAGTAAAAAGAAAGGGACAACATGGTTCAGGCATGCTTACAAGGTCAGTTTTTGCCCTGCATTCCTTGTGACCCATGCCTATCGATTCGTGCACGCGCATGATTCGTTTACTTGTATGCAAAGTCACACAAGCTCGCTTGCTAACGGTACCACCAGTGTCACACCCACCCAAAAGTTAAAGACGGGCCCAAGCGGCGTCGTGAAACACATGCAGGGCGTGCTCGCACTGTCTCTTCGGCATCTTCGTCGTCGCATCTGGTCAAGCAAGAGTTGGCGCCTGTCAACGCAACTTCTCACCGTTACTCGACGCCTACGCCGGTACCGGGCAGCTCCGCGCTTCGCACTTTCGGCATGCCGGTCTCGACTCCGACATCAACACCCTCGCTGAGCACAACCTCATATGGCAGCGGTACATCGTACCAAACCCCATCGGCAGGAACGCCCTCTTTATACCCGCCGCAGACGCCCACTACAGCCTCACCATTACATGCTCTACACACGCCAACAGCGGCAGACTTCCCTGAGCTCCGCTACGATTCGGCAAATACAAAGGAGCAAAGTGTTATGGGGTTGTTTCCCAATCCTCTGCAACACTTCTCCAACTTCTCTACATCGTATCTAGCACCACCGCCGATAAGCCTTGCACATCAAGTCAGTGAACCTGAGCTTGTGGGCATCAGAGCAACAGCAGCAAGCTTGGACTCGATAGCAAGCATGATCTGACAACATCGTAGCATCGTATGCTGTACCCGAGATGCTCGAAGTTGACCGATCATGTTGCAGTCTCTCGTCCCTGGTCACACTAAGCAAGTTCTGCCTTGGTCCCCGACCACCATCATATGTTTTGTCTTGGCGGTACCGTTGCATTTTCTTTTCTTTTCACATTTTGGTTGGCGTAAAGGGTCAAGCGTACCCACTGCCTGGCATTCAAGTCCCGGCGTCTTTCATCTACCTGCAGTGCATATAATGTAGCGTTCCAGCGTTCTGCAACTACCCCTCTTCATCCTCGTTAGACATTCCGCGTCCAGCTTGGACTTACGATTGATGACACACAACAACTGGGCACCATCGGTTCACGTAGATAGATTCGTTTTCAATAGATATCCCCACACACACAACGGACACTTGATACAACTTGATGCTATACAAACGTGCAACACGTTTAGGCCCTTCAGCTGATCGGTATACATATTTGTTCCGATTTCGGTTTACTCGTTCCAACTTCGGTTTATTCGTTTCAACTTGAATTCCTTCACATCAAAAGTCCTGTATTAGAGACCTACTTTGACACTCGCCTCAGCCTCGAACTCAGCCTCGAGCAGACCCACTGCAGAATCCACCACGACGTCTGACACCTGACACGAACCAGGCGGTCTGAAACGCCACATGTGGCACGCTCGTGTCTGCATCTGGCGGTCGGTATGAACGGCAGTTCGCCAACGGACAAGTTGGGAAGGTCGTGTCAAGAAATGGTTGACACTCGTGAGCTTGTGGATGCGTGGCATGGCACGGCTTACTCCATCGAGGGCTCAGACACAGCGATCGTAATTCAGCAACTAGCCCCAGTGAGTATGTCCCCGTATGTGGGGATTCCAGTATCAGTTTTAGCAGAGCTGGCAGCAAGCAAGCGATGGGCTGATTGATCGCCAGACCAGGTCTTGCATGAGCCCCAGGGTCGAGTCTTCATAAATGATCGAGTAATCAATTACCGGATCGATTAATCGATGCTAAATCTGTAAATCCGGCTCAGGGGTATGCAGATATTCGACTCTTCGCTTCTCGTGTACTATTGACACGTACACGACAGTTGATTTTAAGGGCCGTCTACAGAAACACTCGTCGTTACACGCCTACACACCCTGTGAGATCTAAGATATTACTCTACCAACACATGATACTCCAAAAGTGCTGATGATCGACGAAAACACAATGGCAGAACCAGGATGTCTTATGTAAATAGCAACATACCCATGTATGCAGTATTTATATACAGATACCTGTGTGCGGTCCGGCTCACCGACCCAGCTCGTCACTCTCTCAAGACCGAGTTCCGTGGCCAAGTCGCGGCCGGTATGTTCCAAATGAGAAACGACTCAATGGTTACTTGTGTCCACCGTAGCCTCGGTTGCCGGGTATCTCGTGGGGGCAACCCAGTACCGCTGTGACTGGTACACGGCGGTTGGCGAGTGCATTGGTGACAAATGCATGCTCGGCACGCCACATGAGGTAGATGGGGCTCAAGTTTACCGACAGGAAGATCGTGGCCAAGAGCTATCGCTCGGCGTGCGTGGCTGGTCCATGGGCTATTGAGAGCTGCCACTCGGAATGAAGGGTCGGAAGTCGTTGCTGCGGAGGTGATGAAGGTAAGCAGATCAATCAATTGTCTAGTCTCTCGATGCTCAATTGCGCAGTCGATGCCATATTTCACACTGGCACGAAACTGCTACACAGGTAGCGCACCAGCTGTCGATGGAAAGGGAACATTGTTGGTACAGTAGAATCAATTTGAGGGGTTGTCGCATCTCTCAAGCCCTATCCCTCCATGTGAATTGTCACCAAGTTCAGGAGTGAGACACACGTGCTACCTTGCACGTAAGTAGATTGGTGACATACCCAGTGAGCTTGCGAATACCGTTTGACGTACAGGCGTAGCCTCGTCTGTTCACAGCAGCCCAGGATACCCTCAGAGCGGCGTGAATGTTCTGGAGTGGGACTATTGCGCCGTCTGGGCAGTAGCAGAACTGTTGAGTGATGCAAACAACCATGATATGACAAGAACTTTGAGGAGGCTAGAGAGAACACCTTGACGGCCACAATGGGGCTTTTCCGGACCAGAGAGGTCGTGCTTGAGTCAGGACTTGGAGGAAGACTTGGAGGAAGACTTGGAGGAAGACTTGGAGGAAGATTTGGAGGAAGACTTGGAGTAGGCTCTAATGCCCGACCTTTCGCACAGTCTTCAGTTCCATAGCCACACGTGGCGCCGGCCAGGTTTGTCTGTGAGAGTCAACATCCCGTGCCATGCGGCACTAAACCAACAATCATGAGGTGTCTGCTTCAGCCCCCCGCACAGTTAGGTATTGTCTCAACCCGGAGGCGTGCGGGATGAAAGAATCTTTCAAAGCTACGAACAGGGTCGAGAATGTGCGACATGTCAACTTGACAACCATATGTTAAGATTGCCCCACTTCGCAGGCTTACATCAAAGAGCAGTTCATCGTGGTGCCAGAAAACGGCTCTCAGATTTGCCCTTCGCCCTTAAGATCGCCTCATTCATGGCAGTCCAAAGGTCGCGGGAGACAAGGATCGAGGGCCCATGTACATCGGCAATAGCGGAGACGATATCTGCTGGCTTTCGACCTGCAAGGCAATCATGCCACCCCTCGGAGGGTCGCTTGTGCTTGGAAAACAAGGTACAAAAACAGCACCGCCGTGCGAGACGATAGACTCCGAGAAAGCGCTCAAAGTGGACGGCTGAGACCGCCTCGTCATCAAAAATGATAGAAGCAACACCCAGTGAACAGATACTCGACTGGAAGTTAACGTCGTGCGGCAACAGAAGATGCGTACTCGCCAGCAGTCGATCTGCACATGGCCGGCAAACGACGAATCCCATTCCCTGCGCGGTGCACACGCGCTCAGCTTGGCCTCGTTCCCTGCGTCTGTGGCAGTCAGAGCGGAGTTTGTTGTGGACCGCCGTGGCGAGCGGAACTTCTTCCACAATATGGCCCGTGGTCCTGAATGTCTTCTGATGGTCATGTGAGTACCACTTTTATGTTCAACATCGAGAGTCATATTCTGATGGAAAACATGCTAGGGAGTTTTGTGCATTGCGTCAGAGAAAACGAGGAATCAGACAGCGGCTGATTGTGATTGCGATGTTTGGCGTACAGCGGGCGCTTACGGTGTGACGGGAAGCCATCCGCGGTGCAGCGTCAGCGCTTCATGAGACAAGAGATGACGGTGACCAAGATGAGACAAGACAAGGCGTGGTATGCAAGCCAAGTGATCAATCGGGGGCGCAAGCCGGACTAAGATGCAGGGTCGTCTTGCAAAGAGCTTCTTTCAGCATTCACGAGGGGGCCGAGGATGCAGAGCACCAGATGAAGTCTGATGTCCTGTGCGGTGATCAGCGCACAGCCGCCGGGGCAGGGTCCAACGACAGCCATGGTCGACGCGCGCTGCAAGGCATGGGCGCTTTCGGACAGCTCGAGGTTTGGACGCGTATGCAAGTAGGTTGAGGGACTTTGTGTGTGCCACCACGCTCGATGGAGGGATTGAGGGCGAAGCTGACCAGCCTGAGATGGATTGTTCTTGGGGAATCTGATCAGGCCTGGACGACTTTGAACTGCAAGCTGTAAGCTGGGGCCAGAGGCCAACCAGCGCATTGATTAATGTTGGGGCCTCGAATGAGGGGTGCGTACGTAGCAAATGCTGTTGACACAAGGTTCTCAGCCAGTCGTCTCGCAGGCAGGCAACCTCAGCGCTTGTAGAGCAGTTTAGTTGACGACGGTCTTCCCGCAGACCACGCCGCATGCTGTGACGGTTGACGTCCTGCTGGCCACGTCTCCATCTCCACGCTTGCTACTTGCTGTGTCTTGACTGTGCTCTCCTGCGTGTGCCAGAATCGGTTGCTCACGCGGGCAGCTGTAGTGACAGTGTAGTCACTGCTAGAGGCCCTGAACCACCGAACGCTCGAGTGCCTTTTACCTCTCCACAGCTGTTGTGAGCCCAGCCTTCTGAAACAGGCCGTGACCCCCGCCGCGGAGTGCCGACGGCTGCACCCTCTGCAGCAGCCCTCCCAACACACTCCTCTCGCAGCCTTACCCGCCCTGAGTCGCGCCTGCCGCCTGCGAGCCGCACCTGCCTAGGACTCGTGGCCCGCCAACGTCACATCCGCTGCCCAGTCCTCCACTGCACCACAACTCTGCTCCCACCTCCGTGCTCACCCCTCAGTGCTCCCCCCAGTGCTCACCCTTCCGCCTCCGCCGCCGCCACCTGCAAGAGTCAATCCGCATTCCTCGGCTGACGGCAGCGAACCGTCACGCCGGAACCCACGCTTCCCGCGTGCAACCCTCCGCCTGGACAAACACGTCCTCGTTGTCGAGGAATCTGTGACGTCTCTGCGTCTCCGGGGTCCCAGTGCACTTGGCTGACTAGGCGTCCGCCGTGGCCCTCGCACAGCAGGCGCTCCTTCTGCAGTAGGCACCTGCTGCATCGGGAGTCGTGCGGGCTGTGCCGCGAGAAGTGCTTCTGCGAAGATACCGCGAGAGATGCTGCCAGGTTTCTCTGCAAACGGGACGTCGAGTCCCCCGTCCACCATGGCCTCACCTGTGCCCATGCTCCGAGCGCCTGTCCCTGGCCGCGGGCCTCGCAAGCCGGCCCTTGGCCTTTCGATCCCGCCCTCACCGAATGCTCGACCCGTCGTGAACGGCTCGAGCGAGGCGCAGCCCGGCGTCGGTCGGCCTGCGCCTCCCCGTCTCCAGCTCGCGACACCCATGGGCTCGAACACCACCCCACAAGAAGGCGGTCGCCCGCGACTGCAACTCGCAACTCCCATGGGTTCGAGTAGGACACCACAAGGACTGCCGCCACTCCAGATATCGACAGGGCTCTCTGCCAACTCGAGCGACGCGAGCGCCAACTCACGATCTGGCAGCTTCGGCGAGAACCAAGCGAACGGCTCAGCGTCATCATATCAAAATGGCTCGGGCTTCTCTTCGACATTACAAGAGCCGGGCCAGGCCACGGATCCCATCTCAGCCATATCACAAGGTGGAAGCGAGGGTGGGTCGGCCATGCAGAGAGGTGCGAGCAGCCAGCCCATGCCAGACCTGGAGGCCTTGTCGCTAGAGAAGGGCCGCCCCTTGGATGTCGAGGACCTCGACGATATGGGCTGGAGAGCAGCCAGCAAAAACAAGCTGATCGAGGAGCTCGGCAGTCTCGGGGAGGGTGCCGGTGGCGCTGTCACAAGGTGCAAGCTCAAGGGCGGAAAGACCGTCTTTGCCCTCAAGGTAGGTAAACGCTGCCGGTCACGATACCTATGCTGATCACCCAACCCTAGATCATCACCACAAACCCCGACCCAGACGTCAAGAAACAGATTGTACGAGAACTGTCGTTCAACAAGAACTGCGCCAGCGACCACATCTGTCGGTACTGGGGCGCCTTCGTCGACGACGATGGCACGATCAGTATCGCCATGGAGTTCTGCGAAGGTGGATCTCTGGATGCAGTATACCGTGAAGTCAAGAAGCTGGGCGGCCGCACGGGCGAGAAGGTGCTCGGCAAGGTTGCAGAAGGCGTACTGAACGGCCTGACGTACCTACACTCTCACCGCATTATTCATCGAGATATCAAGCCAAGCAACATCCTGCTCTGCCGAAACGGGCAGGTCAAGCTATGCGATTTCGGAGTGTCGGGCGAGTTTGGCACCAAGGGCGACGCGAATACCTTCATTGGCACATCGTACTACATGGCGCCCGAGCGAATCACTGGACAGAGCTACACCATCACGAGCGATGTGTGGAGCTTGGGCGTGACACTTCTCGAAGTTGCACAGCATCGGTTCCCGTTCCCTGCGGACGGCACAGAGATGAGCCCCCGGGCCGGACTCATTGATCTTCTGACATACATTGTGCGGCAACCGATCCCAACGCTGAAGGACGAGCCCGAGGCTGGTATCAAGTGGTCGGAGAACTTCAAGTACTTCATCGAGTGCTGGTGGGTGGTCCTAATGTTCAGACACGATAGCTTTACTGACATGAGACAGCCTCGAGAAGGATTGCCCGCGGAGAGCGACACCGTGGCGCATGCTCGAGCACCCGTGGATGGTGGAGATGAAGTCGAAGAAGGTCAACATGGCGCACTTCCTCAAGCAGGTGTGGGACTGGAAGGAGTAGGGCTTTGGCGGCTGCTGTTCGACACGACACTCTTTTCTCTGTGGATGTAGATTTAGGTCATGTGCTGGACATGGACCGAGAGCTGATGAGACAACCACGGCCCTGGCACGTGGTGCAATGAGGATTAGCAGGCATGCACAGCAAAGTGCAAGGATGCCGATGACGAGGTCAAAACGATGTGAAGAGTCGAGACGACATATTGCAGCTTGACAGTCAGGTCAGGCATAGCAGCACGGAGCGGAGAACGATTGGCATTGATGGCGGAGAACGGTTGGCATTGACGGCGGAGAACGGTCGGCATTGACGGCGGAGAACGGTTGGCATTGACGGCGGAGAACGGCTGGCATTGACGGCGGAGAACGGCTGGCATTGACGGCGGAGAACGGCTGGCATTGACGGCGGAGAACGGCTGGCATTGACGGCGGAGAACGGTTGGCATTGATGGCGGAGGACGATTGGCATTGACGGCGGAGGACGATTGGCATTGACGGCGTTGGAGCTACAGGTAGGTTCTTGTGGCATACAGCGACGTGGTAGTGGACACGACAACAATGTGAAGACAACAATACTACGTCAGCCTCGTCTACGCGTAGCGTGTTGTCGTCTGTGCCTGTGAAGTGGGATGAGGCGCCAGCCGGTTTGGGGCTAGACTTGCGCTCGGGCCGTGTGAGGTGCAGCGTTGCGGGACCACGGTCAAAGTTCCAGTTCGAGTTTGGAGTCATCGAAATCGTCAGTCGGCCGCCTTGACGCCACAACAGTCGTCGACGAAGACATTGACGGCGCGCAGAAGCTTCTCTGAGTCTCGGGCTATCCTCGACATCGACATCGTATCCACAAACCCGACACAACGCGCTCGTCGCACGCGACAGCCCCGCCGACGACCCCGCCACATTTCCCCGGACTCGCATCTCCAGCGCCCAAACCGCCAAGATGCCTACGATCGCGGTCGACAAGGCGGCGCTCTTCAAGGAGCTCGGTCGCGAGTACACGACGGCCGAGTTCGACGAGCTGTGCTTCGAGTTCGGCATCGAGCTGGACGAGGACACCAGCCAGAGCTCCAAGCCCGAGGACCAGGCGCAGCCGCCGCAGCTGAAGATTGAGATCCCCGCGAACCGCTACGACATGCTCTGCTTCGAGGGCATCGCGCTGAACCTCAAGGTCTTTCTCGGCAAGGAGAAGCTGCCGCAGTGGCGCGTCACGCAGCCCGCCGACGGACAGCTGCAGGAGCTGCACATCAAGCCCGAGGTAGGCGGCGCGCGAGACGTGAGACGGGCGACGCCAGCAGCCAGACGCTGACCCACGGCAGACTGCCCAGATCCGCCCGCTGTGCTCGGCCGTCATCCTGCGCGGCATCGCCTTCACCCAGGCCCGCTACGACTCGTTCATTGCGCTGCAGGACAAGCTGCACCAGAACCTCGCCCGCCAGCGCACCCTGGTCTCGATTGGCACACACGACCTCGACACGGTCCAGGGCCCCTTCACGTACGAGGCGCTCAAGCCCGAGGACATTGAGTTTGTCCCGCTCAACCAGACCAAGAAGATGAACGCCCGCGAGCTGATGGACTTTTACGAGGTGCGTGCCCGCCCGGGCGAGACGGACAGCCTGCGCTGACACGCCGCAGAAAGACAAGCACCTCGGCCGCTTCCTGCACATTATCCGCGACTCGGCCGTCTACCCCGTCATCTACGACGCGAACCGCACCGTGCTGTCGCTGCCGCCCATCATCAACGGCAACCACAGCAAGATCACGCTCGACACCAAAAACGTCCTGGTGGAGATCACCGCGACGGACAAGACCAAGGTCGAGATTGTGAACCACATGCTCACCGCCATGTTCGCGGGCTACGCCGAGTCGATAGAGGCCGTCAACATTGTCTCGGACCACAACAACGAGTCGCGCATATCGCCCGACCTCTCGCCGCGCGAGTGGAAGGCCGAGGTCGACTACCTCAACAACGTCACGGGACTCGACCTCTCGCCCGAGGAGATTTCGAAGCTCCTCGCCAAGATGGGCCACGACGTGTCGCCCTCGAAGACGGACAAGAACGTGCTCGACGTGTCGGTGCCGATTACAAGAGCAGACATACTCCACCAGGCCGACATCATGGAAGACTACTCGATCGCGTACGGCTTCAACAAGCTGCCGCGCGTGTACCCCAACAAGACGGCGGCCGTCTCGGCCCCGCTGCCCGTCAACAAGCTCGCGGACATTGTGCGCCTCGAGTCGGCGTCGGCCGGGTGGACCGAGGTGATGCCGCTGATCCTGTGCTCGCACGAGGAGAATTTTGCGTGGCTGAACCGCGTCGACGACGGGCAGACGGCCATCAAGCTCGCCAACCCCAAGACGGCCGAGTACCAGCTCGTGCGCACGTCGCTGCTGCCGGGGCTGCTGAAGACGATCAACTCGAACAAGCACCACGCGGTGCCCATCAAGGTGTTCGAGGTCAGCGACGTCGGCTTCAAGGATGAGACCAAGGAGCGCAAGAGCAGGAACGAGCGCCACTTTGCCGCTGCCATCATGGGCAAGACGAGCGGCTTCGAGCAGGTTCACGGCTTGCTGGACCGCGTCATGCTCATGCTGCGGAGTAAGTTTGTGACGCGCGAGGACGGGCTGGAGGCGGCGTTGGACGGGTACTGGATCGAGGAGACCGAGGGTAAGTCGCGCAAGTGCAGACGGACAGACGGCACGAGCGAGTCCAAGACACCGACGACGATTGACTAACGAGGCGCAGACAAGACGTTCCTCCCTGGGCACGCGGCGTCGATCAAGGTCAACCTCGGCGGGAAGACGCACACCATTGGCGTCTTCGGCATCCTGCACCCCAGCGTGCTGCACAAGTTCGAGCTGCCGTACCCGGTCAGCACCGTCGAGTTCAATCTCGAGGTGTTTTTGTAGACGCAGGCGCAGATGTAGATGTAGACGCAGACGCAGATGTAGATGTAGACGCAGACGCAGACGCAGACGCAGACGCAGACGCAGACGCATACGCATACGCATACGCAGACGCAGACGCAGACGAGACGCTCTCAGAGATGGTGCAAAACAATTCAAACAAATCTACGACAGCTACCAAGAGTGCCCATCTTCGTGACCCCAGCCGTGCCATACAAGACGACAAATCACAGCCCATACTCAAACGTCATCCTCTCATCGCCCTGTCTCCCGCCACGCATCGCACGCTCGAGCCACTTTACGGCGCCGACCCAGCCACAGCGCCGCAGCACCGCCATCCAGCCCTCGGCGACGGCGTGTCTCTGCACGAGCGGCCCCGCGCCCCTTGCCCGCTCGGCCTCGACCTGCTCGGGCCCCCACTCTCGCACAATCGCACGACGGCGCTCATTCTCCGCGCGCAAGTTACGCAGGAAAAGCAAATACCCGGCCGCGGCAAGCGCAACACACAGCAACGTCCACCAAAACGGCACAATGTACCCCTCCTCGGCGTACCGCGGCCGAAACAGCAGCGCGGCGAGCACGCCGGCGAGATTGCCCCAGCCGTTCAGACCGAGCATCAGCGCCCTCTTCCCGGGGAGGGGGGTGTTGCCGCTTATCCACGCCACCGTGAGCGGGGACGCAATGTATGCGCCGCTCACCAGCACGGTGAGGCTGAGGTACCTGAGCACCGGCCACGACTCGGGCAGTGCGACGACAAAGATGAGGCCTGTTGCCATTATGCTCAGACCGAGCAGGATCGGGCGCAGCCGCTGTTGTGTTGTGTCGCTGTACGAGGCGAATGCGAACAGGGTCACGGCGCCGCACACGTGCGGCGGCGCGGTGAGGAGGTTCACCAGGCTCGGCGACGCGCTGTGGCCCGTCAGGGGCGCGAGCACGAGCGGGAGGAACACGGAGAAGGCGTAGACGGGGACCGCGCTGAGGATGTTGCACGCCAGCAGGTGCCAGGCGCGGGGCGAGGCGAGCGCCGAGAGGATGTCGTGCGGGGTGAGGCCGCGGTCGTCGAGCGCCGCGCGGCCGTCGTCTGAGCAGTCGTCGGCCACGGCGGCGGACGGGGTAAGCAGGCGGCGGGCCTCCTCGGCCGCGGCGGGCGTCGGCGACCAGTCATTCGAGTCGCGGTGCTTGGAGCGCGCGGGGCGGCCCTGGTGCGCGAGGCGGTCCCGCAGCATGCGCTTGGCCGCGTACCGGCGCTCGGCGGGCGTGAGGAACCAGGCCGTCTCGACGCTGTGCGGCAGCCACGCATACCCGGCCAGCGCGACGGCCATGGTCAGGCCGCCCTCGAGCAGGAACAGCACCTGCCACGCGTGCCAGGGCGAGTCGGCGGCCGAGTGGTCCGGAAAGCGGCGGAAGACGAGGAAACTGAGGACGCCGCCGAGGGCGCCGCCGACCGCGGCCTGGCCGTAGAACAGCGACAGGCGGCGGCCAAACTCGAAGCGCGTGTAGAACAGCGACAGATACGACACGGTCACGGGGTAGAAGCCGGCTATCGCGCACACAAACGTCAGCACAGTTCACTCTTGACGCTTCACACTTCACACTCCAGCGAGCGCGATGCGGCGGCACACACCCTCCAAGCACCCAATCACACTCCGCAGCGCATACAGCTGCCACCGCGCCCGCACCCAGACGTGCAGCACGGTGCAGGCGCCCCACAGCAGCATGCACGACGGGACCCAGGCGACCATGCCATAGCGACGTCCCAGCGCGGCGCCCGCGGGCTGCAGCGCGACGAAGAAGGCGAAGAACAGCGCAACGGCCGTGTTGACGTCGCCGCTGTCGAGCCCCATGTCGCGCGAAAAGTGCGCCGACTCGGCATTGCCAATCTGTGCCGTGTGCTGTCAGCGCGGTGCGGCGCCGTCGAGGGCGCGGCCGGACCTACGTTGGACTTGTCGAGCGAGTTGAAGAGGAAGAGGAGCGCCAGGAAGGGCAGCAGCAGCGTGTCGAGTTTCAGCAGCGTTCGCCTGTGCAGGTGCGAGCTGGTGCGCTGCTCGTCGTTGTCGCTGTCGCTGTCGCTGTTGCTGTTGTTGTTGTTGTTGTTGTTGTTGTTGTTGTTGTTGCTGTTGTTGTTGTTGCTGTTGTTGCTGTTGCTGTTGTTGATGTTGCTGTTGTTGTTGTTGCTGTTGTTGCTGTTGTTGCTGTTGTTGTGGTCGTCGTCGGCGTCGCGCATCGTGCGTGCTGGCGACCGAGGCGGGAGGAGGGAGAGCTCGTGTTGCGCGCTCATCGTCGTGGGTGCGCTGTGGCCAAGACGAGGGATCCGCGGTGCATCACAGAGCCTCCGCTATCGCATGACCTTCCTGTGCAGTGTGCATGTGAAAACCATGGCGCGCCGCTGTTAGTGAGGCTGGTCCGATGCGATGTAGCTGTCAGATCACCGCTTGTTGGACCCTGTGCCGCTGCAGGTTGAGCATGGCTGATGACGTGATTGGCGTCGCCTGGAGCTGACTACCTACTACACCATCTACATATCCAACCCGGCCACGCTCGTCCAAACAATCCGACTGCTCGTTCAGACAATCCGACTGCTCGTTCAGATCATCCGACTGCTCGTTCAGACAATCTGACTGCTCGTTCAGATCATCCGACTGCTCGTCCAAATCATCTGACTGCTCCTCCAAATCATCCGACTGCCCCTCCAACAATCTCACGCACGCCGATCCACCGCCGTCCACCCACAGTGAGCCGAGTGCAGGCAAAGGTCAACCATGTGCTAATTCGCTACCACCCCCAAACGCAACAGTCCAACATGTCCACCCTCTCCGGGCCCCTGCTCGCACCTCCAACATCATACGCTAGCCCCTGCCGGTACTTCCATCGCGCAGCTGCACTCGGACACGCTCCACACCGCTGTCTCGCTTGCTTGTTGACGTCGACGCTCGCGCTGGAGCTATTGCAGTCCGGTCTTCCCTCCCATGCGAGCAGCACGCACGCGTATCCATCCCACGTCGCACCATCGTCCTTGATCAGACCAGCAATTGCATCACCCAAGCTGACCCGCCCCGTCTTCTGATTGTTCACGCCCGCTCCGTCTTCGAATTGTTCACACCTGCTCCGTCTTCGAACTGTTCACACCTGCTCCGTCTTCGAACTGTTCACACCTGCTCCGTCTTCGAATTGTTCACACCTGCTCCGTCTTCGAATTGTTCACACCTGCTCCGTCTTCGAATTGTTCACACCTGCTCCGTCTTCGAACTGTTCACACCTGCTCCGTCTTCGAATTGTTCACACCTGCTCCGTCTTCTGATTGTTCACGCACGTTCTCGTGCACTCCGTCATCCTCAGGTCGCCATCCGCGACTCGGGCGCAGGCGTGACGACGATGCGGGGCTGGTTGGACCGCGGGAAGCTGGCGCGCCGCGGCGAGAACTGCTGGTCGTAGCTCTTCTCCTCAATGTGCAACAGCATCGACAGCAGGCTCATGATGCCCATGCCGGGCACGAGGCTGGGCGAGGAGAAGCGCTGTTCGAGCGCATCGATGTGCTGCGTGCGCGTGTCGATGCGGAGACGGCGGTTGGGGTGAGGCATTGCGTATGTGTGACTGCTGGGCTCGTAGTAGTCGCGCTGAGCGTTCATGGCAAGACGTCGATAGGCGTCAGAGTAGGTATATGTAGGTATATGTAGGTATATGTAGGACGAGTGTGGTCTTGCTTCGTACGAGGCGCGCTGCCGTCGAAACCCGGTGACAATGAGGGGGTGACCCTCAGTATATACCGCATCCGCCTCCCCTCGGTACTCGCCATGGGCCGCCAGTTTTTCACGCTCCCTACCATACACGTCAGGTATACGACTAGCTGGTCGACCATCATCGTCGGTTCGCATGATGCTCCTACACGCTTCCCCTGGCTGCAGCGTGCTCGTCCTGCCCAATGAGAATCCTCGCCGAGATGACATCTGCACGGACTGCCGGACAGAATCATCGCTAGCGCTCCCGTTCAGGGTTGGCTAGGGCTGGCTCGGATGACGGTCGAAACAAGAGAGATGAAGAACAAGGCACGGACCGAGTGTCGGTGAGGACGGTCAGTCGGAGCATCATCGGTCAGCGGGGGTTGGTTGGCCGCGCGAGACTGTGCAGGAGGGGCAAGAACAAGGTTTGGTGATGCCGCGCAGATCCGCCCCGGGCCCAGGGCGTCTGCAGCACAAGTCGGTAGTTCGTGAGCAGCGAGCCGACAACTTGTGGTTCAACATCGAAAACTGTTGTGTCTGTGCTGTGCTGAAGCACAAGTGTATAAATGCGCTCACCTGCCTGATAGGGCATGATTGTTGTGGGGCAATTGATTGCAGTGGACGCCCGAGCGATCTCAATACACGCTCGGCGTATTTACCATGAGCATCCACAGCCAGGCTTCCCGTGGTGCCTGAGCTCGTGGTAAGCATTCGCAACGATCGTCTCGACCGACTCGGACTCGAGCTGTAAAAGCTTGTTGCTACTGCATCTTTGGAAAGGCTCGGCCGCATCGAGTCCTTCGTCGTAGAGGATGCTGCGTTCCAGCAGGAACATGCCAGAGTCGGGATAGCCGCGCTGGATGCGTGCTTCGCCCTCCTTGATGCAGTCTTCGACGTCGTAGTTGCCGACTGTGAACTCCCGCTGCGTAGTTTTCTCGGCACTGCGCAGGACCTCGTTGGCCGACGTCAGCGTGCCGGCTGCATAGATGTACTGGTTCGCGACTTCATCCCAGTCGACAATCACGCGTGCTACGACTTGGCCCACTCGCTGCAGACTCGACGCTGCGAACGTCTCGGTGCCGGTGCCGTGGAGAGTTGCACTGTGCCACTCCATATCAACGCCCATGTTGCCGCTGATGAGCCCGGTGTCCAGCGTGTATCCTGTCGCTACCCCGACCCACTCGAAGCCTGCAGTTTTCTTACACGCCTCCCGAAGATACTCTATGACCTTTGCGCGCCCACCAGACTTTGCTACCCGGCTCGATACCCCCTTGTTCAGCGTGTCGTGGCCAAACTCGTGCGGTACGAAGCCCCGGACGCCGGCTGCGATTGCTGCATCTATGATCCTGATCTGCTGATCTGAGTCTCCTCCGGCCGTGGTACTGATAACAAGGTCCTGCCCGGCCAGTGCAGACTCGAGCGAGGCGGGCGAGAAGTCTGACTTTTGGTGACTGACAGCATCGGTCGAGAGGTGTGGTGGCAGATGCAGCCACTGAGAGGGTTTGGTGAGGACCGAAAGCTGCAAGTTCGAATGCAGCTGGCCCTTATCGGCTGGTTTGAGGGCGTTGATGATGCTCAGACACAGCTCCCAGTTCTACGCTTGTTAGTTGTCCTGACTGTCTAGTCAAGATGACTCCCTTACGCCAATGATCATGACCTTTTCAATCGCCATGTTGTGTCGGAATGATGGTGGTGATCTGATTACTGGATAGCAGTGATGCGGCGTCAGTCATTTAAAGATTGTGCCTGTCGTCCGCCGGCTCAAAGGAAGACTAGAGCAGGTGCGGTCGTTGTGGAGTGAGGGGTTAGTCTGTGACCAAAAAACGTCCAGTAGGCAGATATCGGAGACTATTCATGTATGCACTCATAGTGTCGAGCCATTGAGCGTACATCTTCTTCTACTGTTCTACAGACCAAACAACAGCCTGTAAAGCCCTGCCCCGGTCGTGAAGGTGCATCGAGCTTGGTCAATGGGAGAGTGGCGCCGTCAGAATCACGAGCGGCGGCTGCCCGAGCGAGAACTCAGTCCATGATGTCACGTTGGGCTTGTTGATGCTGGAGGCGAAGTGTGGGGTGCAGTTGCGATGTGAATGCCAAGCGCACGTGATCTCGCGGCTCTTCCCGCAATGGCAGCTCAGCAAGAGCTTTTGGCATCACCACGCCTGTCCACCTCCACCCGCAACCCCATCACCGCGCATCCCCCCGGGCCGCAAACACTCACCCAGTGCGTCAATTCCGCGCCAGCAAGCTCGTCCGCTGCCATTGGCCTCCCCGCGCGCGCGCACCGCTGACCGCAGACTCAGACCGCCCACGATGAACACCACCCGCTTCCTCCGTCCCTTCGCCAGGGCCGCTTTCCGCGCGCCCACGGCCGTCCGCCCTGCCGTCATGGCCCGCCCCGCGCTCGCCAGCCAGCAGCAGAAGAAGACTCCCGAGGTCGGCGCCCAGCAGATGGTGCGCAAGCCCCGTATCCGCTCGGAATCGCAGAGGGTGCTAACACCAACGCAGACGATCCTCAAGTCGGCCATGCCCCAGCTGATCCCCTTCTTCTTCGTCAACGAGACCACCGTGGCCTTCGTCCTGCTCCCCACCCTCATCTACATTTTCTCCAAGTACATCCTGCCCCAGCGCCTCCGCCTGTTCGCTAGCCGTCTGTTCATCAGCAAGTTGTAAGCGGAGAGTCGAGGACTAGCGGAGGATGTGTACAAATAGTCGACATGTGCTCATAGACAATCGAATGGCATAAGGCCTTACATGGAGAATGGTCTTGGAGCAACAATTTATGAACGATTGGATGTGTTGATGAGAAGCAGGTAACAGCAGTGTTCTGACGTGGACATGCTTCGAGCCTGACCAGCGAACAACCCACTGCGCGAGCTGGACGCGCCAGGAGACCCTCACTACTGCCACTCGAGGACACAAATTACGAAAGCTGTTTAAGTACATTTGCATACCATCAACGACGGACACCAGCGCGACAGCATACAGCAGCAATGTGTGCATCACGTCTCGTGCTTTACTAAGACTGAGCAGGCACTGGGAAATGTCCCCATTTGACATGCTCCTGCCCATCACCTCTCGCAGGCAGACCCCCAATGACTCCCACAAAGAGCTCAGAATCAACCTTGGAACCTTTCGATGGCCCGCCGATCATGCCACCTCGATGAAGCAACCCAGAGCCATGCCCCATTTACCCTAGCACATGCAACCCGCCAAAGTACACATTGTCCATGGCAAATCAGCTCATGACCATTGGATGAGGCACACGTTCTCCATAACACAGATCTCATGGGCTTTCCATAGCGTTAGACACTGGTTATCTCCTCCGACTTTCTAGCCGCCATCAACCTCCACAACATTCTGCAGCCTGAAGTGCCGCGCTCTTACTTCATTCTCGGGTCGCTGCTGTCAGTCTCCTGCAGGGGTCTTCTGATGCGTTTGTACTTTCTCTCTGCACCTTATCTGCTTTGATTCAACCTCACAACCATCTCACCACGTAAACAGCTCCAGTCCACATGAACCCCTTCCAGACAACGACCATCCTCGCCACCATGGCTGCGTTTGGAGACACGACTCTGGCACGGAGCTACCATCGTACGGACGACATTGCCGATTCTGAGTTTCAGTATCGATACGTCGATCCGATTACGTTGCCAACGAACTTCATTCTCGGATGAAGGACACGTGCTCTTGTGCACGTCTTCAATGAAGCTTCCCATCAGGTGTGGTGCGGGAATCAGTCACTCGAAATAAGAGTACGTTAATCTGGTCATTCTACGTGTGCGGTGAGGGGAACGGATGGGCCTCGGCGTGAACATGTAGTTGTCTAACCTGATCTTAGCGGGCTCACCGAAATAAGATCTTAGCGGGCTCACCGAAATAAGATAGGACTACTTGATACATCCTGCTATCCAAGATGTTCCTATGCTATTCTCCATTACGGCCATGCCCCGCCCGTTGCGTCGCGAAGAGCGGAATTCGGGCAGGTGCTGTTGACCAACGCTGTGAACATATACCACGCATAGTCACGGTCGGCAGTGTCGCCCGTCAAGTGGTACATATAGAAAGTTGACTTAATCATCTCTGGCCTACTGATCCATCTCCGTCACTGCTGAATGCACCTAAGCCATCTGCAGTCCAGTCAGATGCCGATAATTCCGACAGCTGCGCATCGAAAAGACTCCCGGCATATGCTGTGTAGAGCAATTTTGTAGATCCACGCACATACGTTTGCAATCTTCACCTGATATTGACATGTGAGTCGCTTGAGAACACTTGTTCACTGGAGTATCAAATGATGTTTTGGGTCATATCAACCTCGCCTGTGCCCTCAGGCCAGGCGTCGATCTTCTCTGCGGCGTTGACAGCTGTAACGAACTCACTCGACATACACATAAAAGGGTATCGAGACTATCGACGAGTGTCAGGTCCAAGCCGTCAGAGGTAGCCTTGAAGCCCCTGAGATTGGTGCAGCCTCGTCCTTTGCCCAAGCCCGGTTTTTGCATTGTTAACGTTTCTAAATACATGTTCATCGCTTTTCGCCTCTCCGAGGTTCTGATGTCGACACTCTCGGTCTGAGTAACCACGTGCCGCATACCTGGAATCTACGACGGCTGTCACAACAGCACTTGCGGGCAAGAGCTCAGTCCTGGTATCCCTGGGCTCATTTCCCGATGAGTTGTAAGCGGTTCTTAATCTTCAGGGTGCCACAATGTCCTTCTGTACACATGAAATCCAAAGCATCAGTCTACGACTCCCAGAGCCAGGGTATTCGGAGCTCGTCCACGGTCCTGTCGGGAAAATGTATGTCCATGCGCGGCACATTGTCATCTGCCGCGGTATCTTGATCGTCGATGAGCGCACTGCGAGGTCACTTTCAAGGGTGACCAACTGGACTCAAACGCAAGCAATCGCAGACAACATTGTTGTTCTGCCATTCTCGACATGGCCCTTACCAAGAACCGTTCATCTCCACATACCTAGGGCTCGTTTAAAGCAGACACTAGTCGTTCCCCGAGCAACCACGATGTTTGTTGCACGTAGCACACTCTTCCGATGACTCAAAACGGGTCGAGATACTGGAGAAGATGGCTTGGGAGCGAAAATCTGATATTTTCCGCTGGAGATGAAGGAATCGGGACGAGCTGAGAAAGGCGTACTTGGGAGGTTTGTGTAGATTCTCAACCTCAAATTTAGGTTTCCACAACGATATCATCTCGTCTCGAAGACTGCAAAATAGCCTGAGCGATTGGTGATTCTCATGACAACCACAGGGCATACATCGGTACCTGATCGATCATCGGACCTTAGCATGTACGCTGACTTCACATGCGCACTGCCATTTGAGCTGTTGTAGCAGCGCCAGGGGATTGTCCGTGGTCAACTACGCCAGGATCTGCTTACGCATGAATATGTACACGACATGCGAGACATTTGTGGCCATCTGCTAAAGTGCAGATTCAAATTCAATGGCTCATTCCTTTTCGAACCACTAAGATGGGTCAACTGGCGATGTACGAGGGTCTCGGCGGAGACTCTCTAATACAGATGGCAGGAAAGTAATGGTCTTTAACTGTCGACGAGTAACGCCAATTAAGACGTCACTCGATCTACGCCAGTCCATTCCTCATCTGCAATCCACTACGCCCGACGCCGCCATCACGCTCTCCCAGACAGCGATCTATACGCCTGATCAATGTCCATCGTCACAGTTTTCCTCTTATTCAACAGCCACGGGTTCGTTTCAAATTTTGGCGCTTCCAGATTTCTGGCATCACCATACTCCCAGAGTCACAATCGAACACGGATCTTCCCAATCAACAGCATCCAAATACTCCTCGTATCCCGAACGAATCTTTCTCCGGTCGCACCACACGTGCTGGGTGCTTTCGTAACATTTTCGTTCTCGAGTCGGTTGTACAGCTGCTTGACGTTTTCATACTGAGACTGAGCAAAGGCCACTGGCAGGTTTTGCTATGCAGCAAGTTCGTCTAAATCGCGGTTGTGGAAGACATCTGCCAGGACGTAGCGGTCGCTCGGTCGTGTGATCACGGTCTTGCGGCTGGCGACGGCATTATTCTGCGAACGGGAGTGCTGCACAGGCCATTGGGCGGCTGATCGATCCGTCTGCGTTGACAGATTTGCGATTCGAGTTGTTCTGCGGTGGAATGTTCTTTGCGGTCTGGTGTACATATTGCCCTTTATACCATGTCAGTATTCTCATTCTTGCGCAGGTGCTCGCAGAAGCATCACAGGTCGGCTCAGATGTACGTGGAATCGTTCCTACTGGCTATGGAACGGTCTCGATCCTGCTCATAATGGACTCGGTTCACGTGCTTGAACAGCTCGTGTCTGGCGTCATTACTGAGCGCTGTGTCTGGGCTCTGTTGACATCGTGGCACTCTCCTGTCAACGATCCTAGCATAGTGTTGTCCTAGGACGCAGTACACTCCGAGCGATGATCCCGAATCTTCGTGGCCTTGGCTGCAGACCTGGCGTGCAAGGCCTTTTCCTGCTGATTCGGCCACACCCCGAGCCAGCAAAGGAAGAGGTACGAGAACGAATGAACGATTCTGAATTGCTGTAAATCTAGCACACGACGGGGCTTTGCTGCAGGCTGATACTGGAACGTGTCTGTCAGTGTAAAGATGATGAAGACGAAGTATAATTGCTGGCACACTTTATCTGGTCGCGAGTAAGCTGTCAGCCGAAAGAAGCATTTCGAAGAAAGAAGCTGAGATTGGCGGCCAACGTGCGGCTGGTTGGTGTGCGAAATCTCGCTTCGCAGACATTGCACCAAGAAGACAATCCTCTGATACGGTGATTGGATCTGTTGGGAAGACCGGACCGGCAACATCACATGGATCCATGAAGGGCGATACGTAAATACGAGCGGTAGGACAAAAGTCTCGCGGGGGTCGATGGGTGGTGTATGGAGAGAGCGGGTGAGCAACCGAACATGGAACATAGATCCACGTAAACTGAAGAGGTGCGGGTGGAATCGCAGAACGAGAGGTTCGTCTGTGTGGAACGGAGGCTTCGTGAACGCAAGAAGGTGCCGCTGGGGGCGATCCAACTGACCCGTTAACGTCTTGAGCTATCAAATTATCCACGTCAGTGCTTTCAAAATGTTTGAGACGGTGTCCTGTGGCGTCCAGTATTTGTGCGTCCAGCTTTAAGGGGAGAGCTGCTGCATGGAACAATTGAACAGCAGGTGATCAAAATGGGAGTTGTGGTGCAAATTGCAGAGGAGTTGACCACTGTGTCCCAGTTGCGCAGCGCCGATGCGTCCTGGAGGGTTTACAGATACGATCCGGGCATGCAAGGACTCGAAGGCAAAGATCGCTTTGTGTTTGTTATATGGAAAAAAGGTATGCAGGAGCAACGATCCATTGGCAGCGCTGTCATCGGTCTCATAGCCGTGAGATACATCCAAGGGAGGGATATGAAAGGAGCACAACTGAAAGCAGAAGAAATGGGCTAACAAAAGGAAACCAGAATCGACAGGAGTTGCGAGGAAGGCAATACCTTCCCATGGAGGAAGAGGGAAGGGAGAGTTGAGATCGAGGCGATCAAAAGATCAACCAGGTAGAGCTGTTCGTTGTACCTCCTGCATCGGTCTCAAATCGTGGGTACCGGTAATTAATTGCGAATCGAGGCGGACAATACCGCGATAAGTTGGTCGCGCGACAAGTGGGGCCCAATATCAATGCTTTGGTCAATCCCATTTCGCTTGCGCATCAAGCTTTTCAAGGCAGTCTATTCTCAGCCTGAGTCCGCGAACCATTGGCGATACCGATCGACGCAGGCGACATCAGGTTCGATTGGCGGAGACTGCTGCATCATGCCAGCGCTGCTTTCCGCGATGACATCCGGATGAATGCAGGAGTTCGGCACGTGCAATTTGCACCCCTTGGAAGCGGTCAGCGTGTGTTGCCCACCTGGAGTGTGCATGACCATTGCCACGCTGCAGGCCAGTCCACAGCGGCTGAAACACGGATGAGGGCCCGCGATCAGAGGAGCAAAAGTCCCGATGACGGCATTCTCACGGCGAGATGTGTGGAACCAAAGTCGCGCAGGGACAGCGAAAGGCTGATGCCGAAATGAAGGTCGACCGGTGGGCGTGGAGTGCAGGGGGCCGCTAGCAGCTGCACGTGAGGGCGCTACTTCGAGAGTAGAACCGCCCGTGCTGAAATCTCCACATCGTTGTTTATCGACCCGGAAGCCAGAGCGCCTCGCACAATCAGTCCAGCGCTCGTGCGGCATCAGCAATCAGTGGACACTATTGATAGGAATCGCATGGGTGGTGACGAGTGAGCACAAACAGTATTGTTGCGGTGTGTCGTTGCGGCTGAAGAGTTTCGAAACGTGCAATGGATGCTGATCAGCCAGCAGATTCTGCGACACTGACACACGCAGGATCCTCAGTCGCGCTCCATCAGGCGAAAGATCTTCAAAGAGGCCCCCATGTCTTGCTCTGTTTGTGGAGGCCCTGCGGTTCAACGGGCCAGGAAGATAAGGCTGCCCCTGAGCACTCTATCCGCTGTCGTCTGTTTCGGGCAATGCGAGGAAATGCGCCATTGATCCTAACTGGCATTACCGCCCAGTAGGTGTGCAGCCTCGCCGTGCTACAAGTCGTTCCTCTTTTTGGCGTCCACGATACGCAAATCAAGTAAGACCCACCATGCTTACTCGCAGCTGTTGCGCCTTCGTCTATGATCACAGAGCCTCGACTCGGCGTGCAGCGCCGCACCTCGGACGGCCGTTCATTTCTGCAACACGAGAAACGTAAACAACCATTCACAACCAACCTTCCGATCCTAGTCTAGCACCAGGTACGCACAGCCTATGAATGGCCCAGCGGCCGGCAGGATCGCTTGGTTCCTGCATTAGCTCTGACATTCATCTGGCCACTCGCAGCGCCTAGACGGTCACTCCCCCTGCTGTCAGCGCGGTCGCCCCCTTTCACTGGCCGGCCCGCGCTACCACGCTCGTAATCTCCCAGCGTACATAAACCTCAGCATGCTCCCAGCAACTTTTCTTCTCCACTTCACAGCCAATCTTCAGCTTCAAGTCCAGCATTGACTTCGGTCGTCCATTCACTTACAAACTAATCACTATCATTAATAATACCCACCCGCAAACCACCTCAACCACACCAACTTACCCAAGTTAAATATCCTAATCAGCCAAAATGCGTTACACCATTGCTGCTTTCGCGCTCGCCGCTACCGCTGCCGCTGTCCCTCAGTACGGATATGGTGTCCAGGAGAGCAGCTCTGCTCCCGCCTACACTCCTGCTCCCTCATCCACCCCGGCGGTTGAGTACCCTGCCTACCCCGTCAGCACTCCCGCCGCAGTGAGCTCCGCTCCTCCTTCGTACGTCACCTCGAAGGTTTCTTCTCACCCAGCCCCGGCCCCGTCTGTCTCCTCGGTTCCTTCTTACCCCGAGGTCCCTTCGGTCCCTTCGGTCCCTGCGGTCCCTTCGGTCACCTCTGAGTTGCCCCAGAAGCCTGTCACGACTTCTTGCGAAAGCTCAACCACCATCACGGTGACCGTCCCCTACTACAGCGCTTCGGTCCCCGCCGGCAAGCCCTCCATGCCTGCTAAGCCCTCTGTCCCTGCCGGCGAGGTCCCCACCTACAGCGCCTCCGTTCCCGCTGGCAAGCCTTCCATGCCCGTCGGCCCCAAGCCCTCTGCTCCCGGTGCCTCCCACGTCACTGGCCCCGCACCTTACCCAACTGGCCCTGCGCCCGTTCCTTCCGGCACCGGTGCTAAGCCCTCGGTCCCTGCACCTGCCCCCACCGGTGTTAAGCCCTCAGTCCCTGCTGCTGGTACCGGGTACCCCACCTCCACTGGGTAAGTTTGCCCTCCTTCACGTGATCAAAAAATCCGCTTACATATCTAGTTCCTACACCAAGCCCTCCACCCCTGCTGAGTTCACCGGCGCTGCCTCTGCTCTCAACGCTGCTGGCTTCGTCGCTGGTGTTGGTGCTTTCGCCGCCTTCTTCTTGTAAATGTCATCTTCTAACTGAGCTTGCTTTGGTAGGCTATGACTTTACATGATGTGCATATTCTTCTAGTAGATACCCTTGGTTTCCGGAAAGGGTAGTTGTAATTAGTCGGGACGGTGTTGGCTGAATTGAGAACTGAAATTACGATATTCCTTTTGACATTGTGACCTATGTCCTGATATCGACAGCTCTCACACGACGGATGCACATGACCTCCCTTGTTCGGCACACTAGGCACGTCTTTGGCAATGCCAGGTGCCGTGCCATGCACGCATTCGCTGGCACGACGATCCACTCGAGTTGAACCTGCTGAGACAAGTTCTGACCGCTATGCTGCCAGCTGAATATCACACAAACCAGCGACGGTCACTACATCTCGGTTCAGCTCAACACCACGCCACATATCTAACGCCCTTGCATTCGCCACGGTACAAACGACGTCTAAACAACCTTAAGTTGCCCGATCGCCGCTATCCGCTCATGCATTGCGTGTCGGTACATATCCGCCACAAAGAAATGAGGTGTGCAACCGACACGCGTCCAGTGACCCTTGCCTCCGCGCAGGGCTGGCTACCCCACATGTTGTATTTCGATTTCACTGCCTCACGCCTCATCCCAGACCATGAAGACACTCTACTAGTCACAAGCAGTGCGGATTGAATCTAAGTCAAAAGCACAATGCTAGCGCCGAAAACCGCCTGTACAACAGATAACGCCTGCAAGCCTTCCCAACAGCATCATGCAAGGTTATGGCACAAGCGATATCGCGCATGCTGTGCCAACGTCGAAGTAAGCTTTGTGCATTGTCTCAGTGACACATAGTCAGCATATGGGCGGAAATGCGGTCCCGAAACAATGACTTCTTGCGGATCAGGAATCGACGCAAGGGATTTCGAGGCTGACCACGAACTTCCGAAGCAACCACAAAGTCGTTGTGCGCTACTGGCCCCTCGCATGGCCGGCACGGCTAATCGCACATGTTGGCGAGACGGACCTAGATGCAAGGGCACCGGTAGGGCGCGGAATATTGTGGCTGCGAACAAACTTTGGGCGCAAAAGTAAGAAGAACGGCGAGTTTCACGCAGCCGCCAATTGCCGCCCAGGAAAGCCACACAAAAGAATGCAGAGCTTGTTGCGCCCAGAATAACCTCATCAGTCAGTACGCAGCTTCTGAACGACTTTACGCGCGATGTTAGCTGTGTGACAGCTGCCGAAATGTCTCGTGCTGGTCGGCTGGCATCCGACACGGCATCGAAGTAGCACGACAGTATCAAGGCCTCGAGTCAGGACCGAACACAAGGTTTCCGACTTTCTTCGGTGTTTCGCCAACGAAGGCTTCGATAGTGTCCAGGTGAACAGTCAGCCAATAATGAGAAGAGCAGGTTAACATGCCGTTCCTGCAGCTGGCACCCCATAATTTGCAGTTCGGTACCTGCGTCAGTCGCCGCAAATTCCGATTACGACCCATAACAGCAATTGTACATGAACCAATACAGATTGACTACCATCCGAGTTTCGCCATCTTGGTTGTGATCTTCAGAACTATCTTTGGAAGATCCGTTCGAAGGTCTGACAACTAGGTGAATGTATGGTTGTGTAGGCATCAAAGCAAGTCGGAATTCTAGGTCCCATAGCATGGAAATAGAAGCCAGCTCAGTGTTAACAGATCGTGCGGGAATATGGTCAAGTCCTGTATGTATAAAGGTGAGGCTGGCGCAATCACTATTTGGTCGTTGCCCGGCGAGCTCCCTCAGTCTCTCTACTGCAATATTCCAACATGAAGACGTTCGCAGTATTGTCTGCCATTTTGGCAGCGGCATTCGCTGCACCAACCATACCACCGATCTCTGCATCACTGGAGATTCGCACCCTCGGACTACTCACAAAGCTGATAGCTCCTAAGTGTCCAGCAAACGCAGCTCAACCCGACGGGCACCTCCCCAAGGGCAGTATCTCCACATCGGCTCTCGTCCCCATCAGCTCCAAGAACCCCAATACCGCCTACCCAAACAGCGAATGGGCGAAAGTAACACCCGGTGATTTCTGCACAATTTTCAACCTCGTCCTCGAATCCGACGCCACGCAAGGCAAAATCTGCAACCTTGTATTTGACTTGCCGGGCTATCTGCAAGCACCTGGCGACTTCGTCTTTCTTGGCAGCGGAAAGTTCACTTTCACGGGGTACGACATCAATGCTGGTGCAGTGCCGGGCGAAACAACGTATGCGAAGCAACCACGTCCGGGACCGAGTCCACCAAATCCTCCACCGGTCATGAAGCCGGGCAATAGTTATATCGTTAACTCGGCGCCGTGCGGTATTCCACCGGGTATTGGGCCAGTGACTGTCAGCGGGAGCTTGTGTTCGAAGGACACGACCTTTTTGTTCAAGCAGAGTCAGAAGGCTTGTCCGGTCGGGTTCTATGTTGTGCTCACGGATGATAGTGGGGCGAGTGCTCCTCACTGAGGGAGCGTGTGGAAGTGTTGAGTTCTGTACATCTTTCTTTGACGATTCCAATGTAATTTTTATAATGTCACTTCTTCTCAGAACTTCAGGCCCGCTAAATCATCCAGTCCAAGGACATCGTCCAGACAGCGTAGCGTCCAAAAGTGCCTTACATTTTTAGATGTTATTGACATATTCGCCGAACTCATCTTGTGCAGCCCAGATAACCTTTATGTCAGCCTGGCACCTCAGTTCATACGGTACACTGTGAACTGCACCTCACGTGACTGTGTTAGTCACCTGCTTACTTATCTAGTTGTGTATATAATTGCTCGCTGTAGCTCCCTCAATACAACAACCTTCTGCCTTATTTGTATCTGCCCTGTGCTCCTACATCTGACAGTTATAAGCCCAGTATCCCCACACTACGCTGCGATACTTAAATAAGATTGTTCACCCTTTTTTTAATTGATTGCTATACACGCTGTACACGAAGTACACGTCGTCCCTACAATCCTCCTATTGTTGCATGCCTGCTGTCGTCGCAACCTTTTGAGATTATATCTTGTCTACTAAGGCCATCTCCACGCCTCTAGTACTTTT
>NW_022984802.1:38773-192768 GCF_010094145.1 Didymella exigua CBS 183.55
GGAGTCAGCTTACGACGCTCCGAAAGCATTTCAAGGTCACAGACCAGCAGCGCAGGCTAGAGCTTGCTGCCAAGTACAGCGATATTCAGAAGAAGCCAAAGAACCAGAGCACCCAGGCCTGGCTGGACGAATACTCGCAGATCACATCTCAATGTGCTCAGGAGAGCATGCCAGAGATGACAGAGACCCAAGCACAGTGGCAATTCATCCATGCTGTACGGGACTTAGGAGATGAGGCATGGGCTCAAGCCCAGTTCCTCGCCATGGAGCAAGGCGAATCAAATGCCCTTCTGCCAACTCCTACCCTGCAGGATTTGATCAGCCAGTATCAACAAACGGTACCTACAGCCCAAAACGCAACTCAGCCACTAGGAAGCTTTACATCTCTGTCCATCACGGAGCCCAAGCCGAACAATCACCCAAAGAAGGACCGATCAACGGGTCAATCAACGTGCGTCTGTGGGCTCCACCCATCAGTACTCCAGTGCTTCACTCTCAATCCTGAGGCTAAAGGCAGGTTTAAGGACTTTGAGCCTAGCACAAAGGCCTTATCTAAGCTTGTTGTATCCTTTCAAAACAAGGATACGCTTAAGAAGGTCAAGAAGGCCTACAAGGACGCCGGCATACGATGGACGTTCGACCTAGAGAAAGCTAAGGCTGAGATAGCTAAACGCAAAAACTCCGCATCACGTCATGCTCATCAGGCCGATACTGCTTCAGACTGTAGCTCCGATGGATACGCGTCCAATACAGCCTGTCTCAAGCAGCCCTTGCAGCTGCTGCAGTCCAATACTGCACTATCGCTGCACGCTCAATCGCTGCAGCACCGATGGGTCATGGACCCTGGATCAGACGTTCATATCTGCAACAAGGCAGGATCTAATTGGAAGCAGATAAAGCTTCCTTCCTCTCAAGACACTGTACAAGCAGGCTGTAACTCATATTAGATATAAGCCTGGGGAGAGGTAACTCTTGACGTAAAAAGGGGCAATTAGACGGCCTCAATCACGCTCAAGAAAGTGGCATATATCCCAGGATATGTAGCCAATATCTTCAGCCTAAGCTGCTGCAAGAAGATCTACTTTAATTTAATAACAAACACGCTCTTTAGGGAGGATAAGTTACTATCTCTCTTCATGGACCTTGATTGAATTGGAGGTCACTGGTTCTTAAAAGCTTAAGACGCTAAACAGCCTTTTCAGGCTATGGCAGCTGCTTCTACTCAAGCAAAATCACCTCAAGTTGTCACTGCGATGAAAGCTCATCAGCTGCTCGGCCATCCAAGCCATCAGGCTATCGAGCATCTTAAAAACTCCACAACTGGCCTCACATTAGGCACCAACAGAAAAGGAGAACAATGGACAGATTCTTGCATCCCTTGCATCAAGGGCAAGATAAAGGAAGACGTTAGTCGACGTCCTCAAGCTAACAAGGCTTACCACCCTTTCTACCGCATCATTGTGGACATCATTCAGCTCCAAAAGCATAGCAAGGCCTGCTACAACAGTGATGTATGGGCACTACATGCAGTATGTGAGTACACAAAACTACATAAGATCTGTACTCTCAAGGATCGACACAAGGCTACTGTCGTTCCTGCAATCACACGTCTCATCAACAAGATTGAGCGTGTATATGGCTACCAAGTAGCTATAGTCTTCATGGACGGAGACGTAGGATATGGACGAGCTAAGGCCAGTTTAGGCTCTTCTGCTCAAGAGATCCTCTCATCAGCTGGCATCAAGGTCGAGACAAGGTCTCCTGATACTCCTGCACAGCTGGGGGGTGCTGAGCGAGCTGGTGCTATCATTGTTACCGTCGCTAGGGTTCTTCGTATCCATGCTGGTCTACCAAAGATGTTGGCCAACGAGCTAGTCTGCACAGCAGCAAGGCTGCTCAACATCACGCCTACGAGATCTATCGACTGGCGCACACCACATGAGATGGTCACTGGCGTCCGCCCAGACCTCTCTCGACTCCACGCTATTGGAAGCTGTGGATTTGTGCTCAACAAGCACCTGGCTAGAGGAGATAAGCTCGAAGATCGCACTTTTGAGGGATTCCTCCTCGGCTATGACGCCTCGAACATCTATCGAGTATGGCTGCCAGCCACAAATCGCGTTATCCGCGTACGCGACGTACGCTTTGTAGACGAGCTTTACAAGGATAAGCTGTCTGCTCTACCTGCAAGGTCTTATATCGTTGAGACTGCACACATTCCTGAGGAGGAATACGATAGTGAGACTATCGTTGTCGCTCAGCTAGTGCGGCAGCAACAGGCTGCAGTTGCTCCAACTCCTGCACAGAAGCAAGTACAGCAACTGCCTTCTCCTACTACTACTGCTCGTAGTACACCTGATTCTCACGACTGTCCTGATCCAGCTGAGCAACAGCTATTTCAGGAGTCCTCTGCTGCTGCACAGCACATGACACCTAGGGGGTGGAACTCTGATGAGAACCCTGATGAGGACTTAGATACGATCAGAGCTGCTACACCTGACCTAGTCACGCATGCGCCATACGTCCTAGATCGACATCAGAACAACGCTCCTCAACGACGAGATCCAGATCTCTCACAGGACAACATTATCACTGGCAGAAGACGCCGCCAGGCGCACTTCATCGAGGCTAGTCCTTCGACTAAGTACTATGCCTTTGCTGCTATTATTCAGCAATCACGTGAGGCTACTTCTCTTGCCTCAGAACTTAGGATCAAGCCTGATCCTACTCGCCTTCATTGAGATGATCTTCCTCCTCCACCACATCACTGGAAGGAGCTCCAGCACCACCCACACGGGAAGCAGTTTACAGCTGCTGCCTATACTGAGTTCGGTAACTGCTGGAACAAAGGCACCTTCGCAAAACCAGATATCACAGTCTCATACATTGATGACGCTGTACCTTTGATGTGGGTTTTTACCTACAAGTTTGATGAGGATGGCTATCTACTCAAATACAAGGCTCGCCTTGTAGTGCGCGGGGACCTGCAGGAGCAGTACGGCGATACCTACGCAGCCACTCTAGCAGCACGGCTTTTCCGAGCGCTTATGGCCCTTGCCTGTGCCTTCAACCTCAAGGCCATGCAATACGATGTGCCAAACGCCTTCCTCAACGCTCTGCTAGATCGTACTCTATATGTGAGAACTCCAGATAGATTTCAGCACAAATACAGTCAAACACTACAACTTCTACGCGCTCTCTATGGCCTCAAGGAAGCTCCTCGCCTGTGGGCAATCCACTTCTAGGAATCGCTTCGAAAGCTAGGCCTACACCCTGTTCAGGGCTTTCCATGCCTGTGGATGAATAATAGGGTTATTCTCTTCTTCTATGTGGACGATATCATTATCCTGTACCACATAGACTATCAGGAGGACTTTCAGCAGCTTGAACAGCAACTAATCAAGCTCTACAACCTGCGCTAGATTGGCGATGTTAGATGGTTCCTTGGTATCCGAGTTGAACGCGTCCTGGCTAGCCGTCAGCTCTACCTCGTTCAGGATGCTTTTATCAATAAGGTCTGCACTGAGTACGACCTTATCTGTACTAATAGTAGATACCCATCTACGCCTCTCTCTTCTACTTCAAGGCTATTGCCTTACGATGGCCTTTCAGAGCTATCAAACACAAAGGCCTACCAACGCCTTGTAGGCAATCTTGCGTACATTGAGGTCATGACTCAACCTGATGTAGCACATGCTCACTCTGTCCTTGCAAGGTTTCTCACAAACCCAGGACCAATACACCTCTCTGAGATCAAGCACGTGTGGCAGTACCTGTACGGAACTAGGTACCTAGCCATCAGTGCTCGAGGGGGTGAGCCTACACAGACCTACGCTACCAAGATCAATTCAACTATTCCAACATTCTTTGGTGCTGCTAATGCATCATTTGGAGATGACGTTGAGACTCGTCGATCGTCTGCTGGATACGTGTTCATGCTCTATGGCATGCCAATCGACTAGAAAGCTACTGTACTTCGATTAGTTACTCGATCTACCACTGAGGCTGAGCTGTACGCTCTCTCAGCCGCTGGCGTCGAATCACAATACTGGGATCGCTTCTGCCGCAATATTGGCTTCACGCTGCATACCAAAAAGGCTCTCTGGTGTGACAATGCACAGACTGTACGCCTTGTTCAAGGTGATGCAGATCGCATCCAAACAAAGCTTCGCCATGTCGATATACACCAGATGTGGCTTCGCCAGGAGGTAGACTCTGGAAGAATCGCTGTCGAGTGGAAGCCTACTGCTGAGATGCCTGCTGACGGCTTCACAAAGCTGCTTCCTCAACAGAAACACGAGAACTTTATAGGCCAGCTTAGCTTAAAGGACATTCATCACTTAATAGTCAGGGACTCTCCTTGCCCTCTACCCCTTAGTTAGCTAAACTAGCTGCGCAGTATGCGTAAGCATCTCACTCTCTTAGTATTTTTCCTTGTTTTGTGAGGTTTCCATCCAACATAGAATCCTCAGGGGGTGTGTCAGCCTAGCACCTCAGTTCATACAGTACACTGTGAACTGCACCTCACGTGACTGTGTTAGTCACCTGCTTACTTATCTGGTTGTGTATATAATTGCTCGCTGTAGCTCCCTCAATACAACAACCTTCTGCCTCATTTGTATCTGCCCTGTGCTCCTACATCTGACACTTTATAGTTGATGGCTCTTGCTACAGCCCCTGTGTATCCTTCCTGTCTGTCTTGGTCCGCCAGTTCAAATACATTGATGTGGTGATTACCCTGGGGTAGGTCGCGAAGGCGACAGAGTTCACTCACTTGGGATGGTTCAAATCCGAGGTAGTATAACATAGATCTGATGCACTTACGCAGATTGGGTGAGTTCAGAAGACCACCCTGCCTCTTTTTCACAAGGTTCCGTTTGCTGCGGCACAGCTAACGTCTCCAGGTCCTTCCTGTCGAGCTTCGCTCTGCTATCTACGCGCTTGCACGTCCCTCTTCTGTCACCATCACGATAAAAGAGAGTACCGATCTCGCAATTACCTCCATTTCATCACTACCCGCCCTCCTCACCACCACCAGAGAGATGCGCGCGGCAGCCCTGAAATGGGCTCCACAACCGTACTCAGTTCTCGTGGGCGAAGACTACACTTACTTACTTTACTCCAAAGACATCACCCTCCACCTCGAAATCACTCATTCGAACGCCTAACACCTCTCTATCACCTCACCTGGACAGAATTCTACACTGGCCTCCGCGATGCTCTTCTCGATGCGAAAAGGTTTGTTATTGAGTGCAGCGAGCCAAAGTGTCTTGCTAGGTTGTTCATGCTGCCGGAGGTGGAATCTGTCGATGTGGGAGAGCTCCGTGTGGGTAAAAGAGTCTTTACAGAAGCAAGATCGTTGCCTCGGATCGCGACACTAGGGAAGCGCTTCGCCTCGACATAGTCGTCTGCGTCGACGAAGACGACGGCTGCGTTGACCCCGATCAAAGGCTAAGGTCGCAACACGTCGAGCAGACCGCTCTGCTGAGACCCTTAAAGAAGATTCCAAACAAGATGCCGAGGATAAGGAGGTTGACAGTGATGGCCAGGACAATAACAAGTCGAAGTACCTGCACAAAGCACATGACGCAGGGACGACATGCTTGCTGGCTGTCTGGGACAACGACAGTTTCCATCGCTCGTACGCCCAAAGGGTGACGGGTCGAAGTTTCAATATCGGGGAACGAACACTGCGATGACTACAAGATCTTGTCTCAAGAAGTCCTTCAAGAAGGCATTTGACGAGTCCCAAAAGCAGCTGTGTAGGAAAATACCAGCAGAGATGGCAAGCAAGGGAGCGAGCGAACAATCCCGTACAGCAGTGCACAAGGCGAGAGTTAAGCGTTAGAGGACGAGACTTTCTACAGACTATGCTTCCTGACTTCCTGGAGCTAACTATCTCAGATGCGGGATCTTTGTAGCCCTTAGGATTTTTATGAGTTCGCGAGAGACCCGCAGATAGCCACAGAGTACCTCCCAAATTTGCTGCCAGCTATCGCGCATGGCGGGACACGCATAAATAGTTGTTTGCCAGTGTTTCCATGCAAATGAAAGAATGTGACTTCCACAGGTTCATAGCACCAGCAGTGCAAACAAAGGTCAAACACCTTCTTACAAGTTCTAGAGACAGCAAAACGAAGTTTTAATGGCTAAAACAGACATAGGATAACTAGCAGATTATCTCGATCAGTCTCATGGAAAGCATCGAGCAATGGTCCTTATCTCGTCTGTTTGTACCCCAGGTCTAATAATAAAGGTTCGATAAAAGCCAAGGCAGAAGACTTGAAGAAATGTCGGCTTTGGGAACCGATGTACGCGATGGAAGCCTCTCATGCTCTGGACAAAGAGTATAACAAGAAACCCAATCGTTGTCTTCAAAGACCTGTCGACTCACAGGTCCCGTGCGAATCATGGCTGGAAACCTTCCATTTTCAATGCTTGCATCCGGTCTTTTGCACGTACATGAGATTCAAAGGCCATTTCTTCGCGCTGTAAACCCGAGGTCTTCCCGTGGTACAGGAAATACGACACCTGAAAGATGCCTGTTTAACTTTGCCATGTTGAGCTCTCGCAGGAAATACCAAGTCAAGACTTAGCGTGACGTAACCACGCTCGTTCTGGACATATCAGGGTCCACTCGTCTAGGATCATGGATGTGGCAGGCGCATCCCACGATCCGCAGGGATGACGTCGCAAACGATCACGCATCCGCGTGTTCCTCCATGCGCAACAAACGGCATGTGTCTGCGTCGTGCGAGCCTTGTAATCAGGTTACGCTCCTCTCCTACTTCCTGACCCGTCCTATTATATCTGCATCTCGTTTCTACAATTTACAGCGCAATACCCATCTGTTTTCGTGTGTATTTTCGTGACTTCACCGGTCGTCACCGGCCTCGCCGAACCCTCGTAGTGAGCTATCGGCCCTCGTACTACGGATACAGCGGAAAGCAAGAGCAACAAGTCGCGCGCATGAATTCCGTCGTCATATCTTGAGACTGCATACTCTTCGAGAGTGCACACAAGTTCGACATTGTAAAATCACAAGATCCGCAGCATGGCCGAGCTGCACAAGGCGCTAGAGTGTCTCAGGCCCAAGGACTTCAGCGACGTGCCTACGGATAACCTCAAGAGCTTCCTGCCTGGAATCCTCGCAAACGCTGAACTCATTGCGAACTCGGTCCCTCCGCCGCCGAACGGCACGCCCTATGAGTCGGCGCAGCGCACGCGCACCTCTCCACAGCCTGCAGCGAATGCCGCAGACCTCACCAAGTCGGAAGTACGGCGGCCGCCGCCTGCAAAGGACCATGAAGCGCTGCAGAAATCGTGGGGGAAGCCGGTGAAGCTGAGCGCCCAGCAGACCGCGACCGGCATGAGCGTGTACAAGATGGCGGGGCACGACAGACACGGCGCGTGGTTTGCGCGGTCGAGTGTGCATGAGGGCCTCGGCTTCTCCAAGTGGAAGCGCATGATGCAGAGGGAGTTTCCCGAGAGTCTGGAGGTGCAGGGCGGGCCTGGCGAGGGCAACATCAGAGGCATCGGCGGAGACCAGCGGCTGGAGGACTTGACTGTCGACGGCGTGGGCAATCTGCAGGGTAAGAGGGATAGATTACAAACCTCACGGATGTGTGCTAACAAGCAATAGTTTACCAGCTATCTGCGCAGTTTCCCGGCCCTACGTCACCGCGAGAGTTTATCACACTACTGATCACATCCGAGAACGCCCTCAGCGAAGCCTCCAAGATTGACTCTACAGTGCCACGGCACTGGATGGTCGTCTCGATACCCGTCACACACCCAGAAGCCCCGCCGCGTGCCGGCATGGTGCTCGGCCAGTACGAGTCGATCGAGATGATCAGAGAGATACCACTCACCGGCAATGACGATGCTGAGACCAACCCAGTGGAATGGATAATGGTCACACGCAGTGACCCTGGAGGTGGCATACCGCGCTTCATGGTGGAAAGGAACGTACCAAGCAGTATCGTGGCAGATGCGATCAAGTTCCTGGACTGGGCATGCGCGAGGAACGACAACGAACCAAGTGAGGCATCGGAAGCTGGCCAGGAGAACACAACAGATGCACCACAGCAAAGCGTCGAGGCACAGCCGCGGTACTCGCTGGAGAACTCGAATGGCCTTGGTGCAGGAGTTGGCACCAGCATAGCGGACAGGCCATCATCGACGCGCCGACGAGCGTCACACCAAGTGGTCGGCGACATAGAGCCGGCACAAGACGGCTACCTGGACCAGCTCAGGGGCGCAGTAGGCGGCCTGAGTGCCTACATTCCAGACGCCATGAATCCTATGCCACAGTTGCAGCGCACCATCTCCAGCAGCTCTTCTTCCACCGCGTCATCAGCAGACTCATTCGCCTCAGCCACACAATTCACGTCCGCCCCCCAGGGTCTGCCCATCGACAACACAATCCCCACTCCCTCGACCGCATCCGAAGTCTCCGTCCCCGTCAACGATGACAGCCACCACGCACGCGAACTGAACAGCATCGAAACTAAGAAACTCCAACTGCGCGAAAAGTTCGACTCGGAGCGAGAAAAGCGCAGTGCCGCAGTCGCCACCGCGTCGCAACAATCCCAAAAGGACATTGAAAAAGCCGCCGAAAAGCACGCCCGCGACAAGAAAAAGCAAGAAGAAAAATATGCAAAGGAGATGCGCAAACTCGAAGAGCGACGCGAAAAGGAAACCAAGAAGCTCCTCGCTCGCCAGCAGAAAGAGGCCGATAAGAGCAAGCTCGCGACTGCGCAGCGGGAGCGGGATGAGGCGCGCAAGCAGAAGGAACTCGTGGATAAGGAGAATAAACTGCTCAAGGAGCAGGTTGCTGAGCTGCAAAGGGAGAATACAGCGTTGGTGGTCAAGCTAGGGAAGAGCGATATTGGCAAGGATATTCTTGCCAGTTTTAGGGCGGAGGGGGGGCGGACGAGGGCGAGTAGTCGCGCGAGTGGTAGTTCAGTGAAGAGTGGGCTGGTGAGGAGTGGGACTGCGCCGATCAGCTGAGCTGATCCGCGTGTTTCTTTGTTTCCTGGTGGACAGGCGTTGCTGCGTTGAACATTTTTAGCATCTGTGATTCTCTCTCGGTGGACTTGAAGCCCTTCTGCGTTAGGCGTCACAGCATTGCAGTTGATTTCCAAGTTGAGTAAATGTACCCTCTCTCTATTTGATTCCCTGCCTTCAGTCAGCCACACAGCTGCCGCAGAAGGGGAGCTGTACACAATGGCTGATAACCTTCACAAGCCATGTCGTACAACGCAGCTCGTACACGCTATGAGTGAAGAGCTTTTGCTTCTGTCAGGTTCCGATTGTTTCCAGACTCGCCGAGACACGAGAGGCTGCGATGATGGATGCATGACTAGCGCCGAGCCAACACCTCGGTCCTCGAAGTGCAATCGATAACGACCACGTCCCAAGCCTGCGCCTCTGACATCCAACACTTTCAAGTTTAGGCAGGCGACATCCCAAGGTTGATGCACTGTAGCAGAATCAACTCTCAGAGCTAGATAGACAGTGCGGATATCGGCGATCTGCAGAAAGAGAAAGAACGCGGGGCACATCCACATTCACATCCAGCATCTTGGCGCACCACTCGACAAACCTCACTCTCATCGAGCGCGCCATCATACCAAGATCCGGAACAGTCCAGACTCACCCAGCGACACAAAGAAAGAGCCAGCAAACACAGGTCCCTAAACCAGCCTACCAGCCTGCTGCATGGCAGCCACCGCACCACCCATCTTCACACTCGGCACGCCGCCACCCAGCATGACCCCCCCAGACGCCGCAAAGCCAACGCTGCTTGCCCTCCACGGCAGCGGTTCCAACGCGACAATCCACACTGTGCAGCTGGCGCGCCTGAACCGCGTGCTCAAAGAGCACTTCACCATCGCGTATCTGGACGCCCCCTTCGCATCCCCCGCCGGCCCCGGGATCCTGCCTTTCTTCGAAGGCTGCGGGCCTTTCGCGCGCTGGCTGCCGCCGTCCGATAAAGTGACGCTGGAGCTGATGCGGTCTGGGACGTCGACGTCGGAGTTGTCCAAGGAAGTAGAGCGGCTGGTGCGCGAGGCTGTGCAGCGCATTACGACGGATGGCGGGCGCGTGGTAGGGTTGATCGGGTTCAGCCAGGGCACCAAGGTCGTCGCGGGACTGCTGCGGGGCGCGCAGGTGCGGCGGGCGGTGGGCGCGCGGGGGGAGGACTGGCTGGATTCGTTCCACTTTGCGCTGTCGGTGTGCGGATCGTATCCGCCGCCGCTGCTGCCGCCGTCGGTGCTGAAGCTGCCGGAGCTAGCGTCCAAGAGCGAAGCAGAGAAAAAGAGGCTGTTGGGCGAGAAGATCACCGCGCCGGTGATGCATGTCATGGGCGAGCAGGACGAGTGGAAGTGGGCGAGCGAAGGGCTAGTTGAGGCGCACTATGAGGTTGGCACGGGGATGAGTGTCGTGGAGCAGTGGGATATGGGACATTACTATCCGCAGAGACTGGAGGAGAGTGACAAGATGAAAGATTGGTTGGTGGAGCAGTTAAGGATTCTTGACGGAGAGAAAGAGGCGGCGGCTTAGGCGGCATGCGTCTTTGATGAATTCTTTTGTCTGTAGATTAATAGATGGATTAGACGCTTACCGCGGGGCCGGTAGAGCAATGTATGTTGATGATATGTTGCATAAGTGGTGTGTTCTTCAGAGTACACGTTGCACGAGGTCAGGCGGGTCAATTGATTATTTCTTTTCAATTATGTTATACACAGCAGATCGTGGAAGTCGTGTCATGATATGCAAAGTCCCACGGACACCGTCGCTACACACAGCCCATTTAACATGGAATCGTATCTTTTCGCCAACCATGCAGCCGAGATGTAAAGAAGCATCTCAAAGCAAGAAAGGAAATTGTCGTTGATCATGATCATAGATCGTTCTGATCTTTCAGAAACGCCGGCCTGCCCCAGGATGCAAGTGAGCAAATGACAAATGAAATCGTTTTTTGAGAGGATGTATGTTGCCGAGACGGAAGTCGTTCAGCAGACGCGACCAGCTCAAGCGCATATGCTTGAGGAGAGTGAGCTAGGCCTTGCTGCGCTTGGGCGTGGCAAGAAAAGCAAGCCTGGACTTGCTCATGGCGCTTCCGGGGGTGCGACGAGGTGCTTTGCTTGCACTGGCAGGAACCTTTGCAGGTGTTGCTGGTGCAGCAGGTGTTGGCCGCATCTTCTTTGCGGAGCGAGGGTTCTCCAGCCGCTCGTCATTCTCCTTGTCCGAAGACTCCTGAACAGTCTCGAGCTTGCGCTTCGTGCTCTGGACGATGGAGGGAGCATCGCTCTTGCGAACCATGCGGATGGTGCCGGTAGTTGTTGGACCTGGTAAACGAGATTAGTATGGCTCATTGAGCTTCCATTTGTAGGACTCACCAAAGTTGACAGGCTTGCCTGTTTCGAACGAGAAGCTGCGTGGGTGGTTTGCGGTCTCGCCTCCAAAGGTGAGACGGCGCGAGGGAGACGCAGGAGGAGACGCATCGCCTTGTGGAAGCTTGGGATACTCAACACCTGATCCGAGACTGGGATACGCAACTGCGCCAACGGGGATCTCGCTGCCAGCACGGAACTTCATGGGCGAGGGCGACTTTGTGGGGTCGGGCGCGGCTCGGGCCAGTGTGCTGTTGCTGAAGTTGACCTGCTTCTTAACGGGCGCGGTAGCTGGAATTGCGGTGGGCGCCTTTTCCCAAGCCGACTCCGGTGGAGGAGACATGTGCGTACCGGCAGCGATCTTGGCTGGATCATCCGAGAACTTGCGGCCAGGGGTGCGAAGGATGGAGCGGACCTGTTGCAAGTTGCGCTTCGCCTGCTGCATGCTCTCACGCGCACCGTCTCGCAGAGAACGGCCGATGTGAGTCGGCGAGAACAGATTCCTTGCAGAAGGAGACTGTGGGATCATAGTGGTCTTTGTAGCCTTGACCGTCTGAGACTGGACACGTGCCATGGAAGACCTGGTCGGTGTCATCAGCCTAGCCGCAAGACGAGGAAGGGCCGTCTGAGATGTGATTTTGCGCGGCGGGACTGGAAGCTTGGATGACGATGCTTCCGTGTTGCTGTCGCGCGACGCTGGCCGTGTGGTTGCGGCGTCGTCAACCTCAGTGCGCTTGACGCGCTTCGGCGCTGGGTCGTTGGAGCTGTCTTGAGAAGCGACCAGACGGACTGTGGAGTGCGAGCGCGGCAAGCCAGAGCCGGCCAGATCGGCCTTGGACTGAGTGCGCTTGAGCGGCGTGGGTGGAATCTTGCTGGCGGACTCTGCTGCGCTGGTCTTGGGTAGAGGGCGCTGCACTGCAGGCGCCTTGGTGCTAGATTCACCAAGGTCCATCTTCGACTGAGTGCGCTTCAGTGCCGCAGTGCTCGACTCTGCCAGGTCCATCTTCGACTGTGTACGCTTTAGCTTGCTGGTCTCTGGCTTGGACAGGTCCGGCTTCGAAGGCGTCTTCTTCAGGCGCCATGCTGAAGGGTGGTTCGCAACCGAATCCATCTTCTTGAACTGGGCCATGTGGATGTCGCTGAAGCGTGCCATCTTGCCCTTTGGCGCTGCCTTGGGGCGCGCTGGCGTCACATCCGCCTTGGAGGAGAACTCGTTTGCACCAAAAATGGCACGGCCTGGAGTCGCACCAATGGCTGGTTCCTTGAGGATGTTACGTGTGGTTGGGCTGAGGTCGCCGCCCTTGGACGTCTCCGTGGCCTTTGAGAAGGGCGACTTGAGCTGGAAGCGGAAGCTGCTGGGAGAAGAGCCCAGGACAGGCGCTTTTTGTGTGGACGCAGGCGCGGGGGTCTTCGAGGGCGTGCCGGGCGCATGACCAGCTGTCTTAAGCGGCGCAGCATGAGCGCCCAGCGACTGGAAGCCCAGCCAGCGGGCTTCGTCGAGCGGCTTCGCAGTGCTCGCGTGGTGCAGCGCGGGATGCATCTCGTCGCCGGCGGGCTTGATAGGCGTCCGATTGGTAGGCGTGCGCACCGATGCGGCTGCAGCCAGTAGCATTGAGGATGTGCTCTTGCTCAGCGGTGTCTGCGACCCTGTTGGCTTAGCTGTGGGCAGCTTGGTGGCAGACTTGGGCGGGGCGGCATTGGGCTTCTGCGGCGTCTTCGCGACGGGCTCCGGAAGCTCGCGCACTGAAGGCAGGTCGAGGACTCGCTCTTGCTCTTGCTCAGACTGAGCTGTTTCCCAGCTGTCATTCGATCCGGCCCTCGCAGTCCGGTCTGGTGTGGGCGCCGGCTATCACAGAGGTCAGCCCATGTTTGTTTACACCCACGCTCAGAGCAGCGCGAACACTTACCTGTTGAAGCCTTGCCGAACGACGCGCCATGGTGAGTTGTTGCGACGGCAAGATGCGAGTCGTGTCAGTGTAGAACTACGGCGGATTTGGGTAGTGCTGTGTGGGTCGAGGAGGTTATATGGCGACGACGCAAGGCGGCTAGCCGATGCCCGATGTAAACAACAACCACGACCGTGCGCTGAGTACTGTAGTGGGGCTGCACGACGCAAACCGCTGCGTTACTGGCCGGGTCTCTGCAAAGTGCAGCTTCGAGCCGCATCATGGCAACAACGGTGTCGCAGATGTTGTGATGGTAAACACTACAGTCGAGCCGCTGTCATGTATCGAGCCGCTCCCGCTGTTTCAGAGCAATCGCGCAGCTGCCGTGCGAGGAGCGGCCATAACATGGTATTCTCGACACCAAGACGACAATGGCATGCAGATGAGCTTGACATCTCATGGATGATGATGAAGAAATGTGTTCTCCCTAAAGACTGTGGATAGCCGCACTCGTAAATCACGCAGACAGAAAGCAGAAAACACTCCCAGCCTGACCAGTGACTTCCTCCACAGCGCGCTTTGCGTGTCATGCTTTCATCACATCTCATCTCCCTCCTCTCCAACACAAACAAGGGCTGATATCCTCTCACCACCCCCTCCCGCCCTTCTGCGCCGAAAATACCGCCTTCCCAGGGCTCTGCAACCCGCCCGCCGCCTCCTCAGCAGACCTCTCAATCTCCTCCTTCCTCACCCTCTCCTCCTCCTTCTCGCGCCTCCACATCTCCTCGCTCTTCCACACCATATTCCCCGCGCCGCCCCTGCCCTGCCTCGCAACAGGCAACTCCTGTCCCTCGGGCGTCCACGGCTTGCTCACGTTCGGGCTCGCGCTGGTCGGCTGCGCCGTCGCCTCGGCAGCCGTCTGCTGCGAGAACGTGCCCTCGGCCTGCAGCGCCTTGGGCTGGAACCAGTTGCCTGCGCCGCCGCGGCCCATGTGCGCGTAGTCCTGCGCTGCCGTGGAGGACGTCTGGGACGGCGCTGAGGGGGTCGTGGACGGCGGATTGGCCGCTTCGATATCCTGGCGCTTGTCAGTTGGCGTTGTGTGCGCGAGGGACATCGGGCCGTGCACCTCTGCGGCTTTCTTGCTTGAGGCCGCTGCTTGCGCGATGTTGCCTGCTCCGCCGCGACCGTACATGTTGCGCTTTGCAGATTATGCTGACAAGAAGATGGCCTGTGTTTAATGTAGATGCGAGATACTCGTTGCTAGCGATGCGAAGTAAGTAGGTGTACAGGTTGTTCATTGCTTCAACCGCGGCTCCAGGTGGGGCCTACATGTCTATGAGACGACCACCGACCGTTCGGACTTGACAGCAGCGTGGGGAAGCTTGTCTAGACGGTCGGCTCATGTCGAGAATGTGGGGTTTGATCATTGAAATTGGTCAAGCCACTTGGCGCAAGATAAGCCCTGAGATCACTGAAAGCCATGACATAATTTCCAGACGCGCTGTGCGCTGTGCGAGATAAACGTTCATGATGAATACAGGGGAATCTTTCAATTCGAGCGCTACAGTAGCATGTCAAAAGTATATAGATCGCTCAACAGGCCGTTCATACTTCAATCCTCGTACGGACCGTCAAGTCAAGAAGCACCAAATCACACAGTTCGCCATCCCGATATGCCAATCGGGTACCTTCTGGTAGTACACCGCAACGCCATGTGAACTCCAAAAACACTTGAATCTCCTGATTGGAGACCTTACTCCCGACCTTCTTGCACAGCGCGAAGGACAGGGTAGAGGTTGTGCTCATCTTCGTCCTCAATGGTGCGGTGCTCCGACTTAGTGTCGTTCTCCTCGTCCTCGTCCACGAAATCGCTAGTGTCGAGACGCTCCTTGAGCCAAGCCCTGAGCCTCTCGATTACGCGAATGTTCTCAACCCAGTTCTGGGAGTCATTGGGTGTCTCTGTGGGAGTATCCGACACAACACTAGGTGAGCGAAGAGCAGGGTCGACCTTGGGCGAGTGGATAGCGAGCTGATTGACGTCGTGATGGAGGGTGTCTTGCTCAGAGTTGCGGCGAGACCTGTTGGAACCATCAGAGCCAGTGTCCATCTCGTCATCGCTTCCTGGAGCAGCCTTCTGGAGAAGATTGCCGGAGAATCTCCGGCGACCATCAGCATCGAAAGCAGGAGCAAGACCAGACGAAGGAGCGGCGGCAGACATGTCAGACATGGCGCTGACTGACGGAAGAGTAGGGTACATGCTGCCAATCGATGACCTTGATGTGGGTGAGACACCGCTGGAAGCACCGGGTGAGTGCTGAGAGCTGTACGACAGAACGCTGGAAGCCGGTGTGAGAGCAGGTGTGTCGTTAGGACCAGCAGTTGTGTGCGAAGACTGGGAGTGGCTGCTCGACAAGCCAGGTGGTGAGTGACTTGAGCGGTAGCCTCCAGCACCGGTATGGACGTAGTGAGCACCAGCTTGTTGGACACCAGCAGCCGCAGCTTGGTTGGGGTTCTCGTAAACAGTGCTCTGGAGCTGCTCCAAGAACTGGTCAATGTTCAAAAGATCGCTCTTCGTCCTCAGGTTGGGAAGAGGGAGCGAGTAGGGGTGGTGCATTGGAGGGTGCGAGGCCTGGGCGACCATAGTGCCGCCGTGGCCGTACTCAGACATGCCATGAGACTGGTAGCCACCGAGAACGGGGAGCTGGACGCCCTGGAGACCCATCAGGCGCTGACCAACGTCGTAGTAGGTGGACGGATCAATGGCACGGCGCTTGGCATCGCCAAAGAATTCGTTCAATGCATCATAAGCTGCACGCTTACGGATCTCGTAGTCGTTGCTCAACTGCTGCGTCTGGTTGACGGCGTAGTAAACTGGGCCATAGGCTGAGTTCTGTGGTGGGCCTCCGTAGAATCCGGCGGGGGCACCTCCAGGGTGTTGCTGGCCATATGCGCCTTGTCCAAGGGCACCTTCAGGGTACTGATATCCACTCGCTGTAGCGGCAAGTGCCTGCAAGTCAGCAACGACTACAACACTAGTTAGACACAGAAAGAGAAACATTCGAGATCGGGATTCTTACGCTTGCCGCTCTGGCCTGGGTAGCCTGAGGCACCATGAGGACCGCCACGGTTGGGCTCGGGTGAGCGAAGCAAAACAGAGTCATCAGCGTGGGTCTTGACGTGCTTCTTCAAATCCTGGGGGCGCTTGAAAGCCTTGCCGCAGAAATCGCACTTGTGAGGCTTCAGGGGAACGTGAACACGAATGTGAGACGTGATGTGGTCACGCTTTACAGTCGTAGTACGGCAATTTCCCCACTGGCATGTCAGGTTTAGGTTGTTGGTGCTCTTGCGACCAACATGGCGCTCGCAAACGTGATCCTGATTCATGTTTAGTACTCGTATCGATCAGGTAAAGGCGAATGCAGACTCACGTAAAGCTGCTCAGCGGAAGGCAGACGCTCGCCGCAGGTTTGCCACTGGCAGACAAGCTGGTCGCCGCCTGAGTTCGCAACAGACGCAGGTGTGGGCGCGTTTTGTTGTGTGGGGGTGCCCAAAGGCTGCTGCTGCGGTGTCGTGGCCGCAGCCGGCACGGGTGCTTGTTGTTCTACGCTGCTCATGCTTGGCAGCAGAGATGCTATTTGGCTCTGTAGTGAAGACACGATGGTGGATGGCGCGAACGTGTCTCGTTCAGCGCAAAGAAAGAGTGGTTTTACAGGAGTGAAGCTTGGGGTGGGGAACGAGGCCTTGGGTCACAGAGGAGAGGAGAGGGGAACCAAAATGGGTGGATTGGGGGCTTCCTCTTTATGAGAAAGCTCGGCGGGCGCGGGACAAGAAAAGCGCGGCGCCAACAGGCGGAAAAAGGGAAGCTGCGACCAAGAAATTCTCGCGCCATAAGCCAACCAGCTTGTACTTGGTCTCGGCGAGCTAGCTAAGAGCTAGCTTGGCATAAGCTAGCCGGCGGCGCTTGCCCAATCACGGTTCCATATGCACAATTGTTAGCCGAAGCCCGTTCGATGCGTGTGGTGTGCACGATCCCGAAGTTGAGCAGCTGCCTGCGAGTGCCATCAGCTTGCAGACAAAATGCTGGTCAGGGCGTGCAGCCAGTTTGGACTTTCAGCGGAATTGCTTGGTCACTCATCATCTTGATCGCTCATGGTCTTGGCCGGCGGAGGTAACACACTGAGTGTCGCACTTCCCAGACCACGCAGTCCGTGTCGCAATCAGCGAGGCTGTTCAATCTATTCGAGAAACGATCCTCGCGCTTTCTAGAATAGGGAGGTGGTCGTTTCCTCGACTCACCAGTGTCAACACCCTCGATAACCCTTCTGCACACCTGTCCTCTCTGCCATCTCACAAGTTCACAGTCACGCACACCCATTGATTTCGCCAAATCCGATGGTCTATTTCGAGAAGCAGGTCCGTAGTCAGTCATCTGCATGGCCTGCTAATTGTGGACAGAGGAAAAGAGGATAATGCGCAGCTCTGATGCTGACCAGTGACGACGACAAAACCGTAAATTTGTGTCGTCCAAACCAGCCTCCATCGCAGTCGGTTTGATTACGTTAATCAAGGCGAACATGGCGACCTCGAGTACAAATATCTGTGCCATGATCCCGCTCGTCTTGGCCACTTCTCCGCAGAGTGCCAAGTGCCCAGACTCCTGGTTTCTTGTCGTGTTAAGCCAAGACCTGAGCGAATTTTGGTCATCGAGGCTGTGCAGACCCAGGAGAATCCGCATGGCTGGTTTGGATCTTCCCATTCGCTTGTTTGCAAGAATTACGCCATACCAATATATGAATCGATCCAGCAGCAGTCTTCTCGCCACCAAGAAGTACTAACGGACGACCTTGGGGAGATTGCAGTCTGTCACCGTCCCTATCGACATTAAGTAGAGTGTGGCTCTGCTGTCGCGACTGCGGTTGGAAGGGTGCTATATTGAGCCTTAACTGGTCGTTCATATTTTTCAACTCGTCGCTCACACACATCACGGCCGCGCACGCGGACAACGGTATTGTCATCACTGCCTGGCGAACACCAAAACGCACCGCTATCGTGTGACCGTGTTCGCTAAGCCACTTTACTCTGCACGTGGCGCATACGTATGGGTTCTACCACGCACATCCTTCCAGGATGGGAGCTGCGTGAAGTCACATCTTGGCAGGTCTGCCTTCAAACGCTAAACTTCACCTGGGGCCCCCTAGAACCACACAGCTGCAGCAAATCACAATCAGTCATAAGCTCTCAGGCACACGCGTCGTGGCGCACCCGTTCTCTAACACGGCATCGTCGACCGGCGTGGATCACAGAATGCTACGCCAACTGCTGTTGAGGCACCGCCACAGCCGGATGCGAAGATACAATTAGGTACGATGACGGAATCTGTCGGTTGATGGCTTGTAAATGCATTCCAAGAGCACGGAGGCCTTAGATGTGCGCTGTGACGTGGTTGATTACTGGCCTCTTGTCCCGCATTCTCCGCGTCTTCCAAGGATAGCGGAGCTTTGCCAAGCGTCAATAACACAAGCAGTGACAAGAGATGCATGATCACGATTTCAACCCCTATACTGGGATGCGCGAGCTCCGAACGTGTTTGACGTACCGACGCTTCCAATGGGAACCCAAACGGCCATGCGCACGATCGCACTCTATCTATCAAATGTGGAGTTATTGTGAAATCTGGTGACCACAAATTGCTGCTGATACCTCACGTATCTCTATGGCCAAATCGTTGTAAGACTGTTTTCCGGATACCGGCAACATCGCAGGTCGTGAATCCTGCTTCTGTTACCAACAGGGAATCCGAGCACCTCCAGCGTTCAGATGTAGAGGTTTATTTGGTTCTCCAAGAAACTCCGTTTTGTCAGCCCGGTCCAGAACACCAAGCTCAATCACCTCATCGAGGCATCATGACCTATAGACGTACGATGACGATGGAGGCTTGTAAATTTTTCTGGAAGCCACACACATGGCTTTGCAGCTAGCTCGAGTCCGTTCCAAAATCTAAAATGGCTGTTATAAACTACGAAATGCCGATTACACCAACAGTGGTCCATAGGGACCATAGCCACAGCTACGTGCTATGTAGTTGCTTCCTTGTTCTCTGTCAAAAGTTGGCTTTAGAATTCTCTACCTCAAAAGCATGACCCAATCTTAAAGGACAAAAAGCCATCAAGAAATTTTCGAGGAGTTGCGGTCAATGCAGCACTCGCTTTCACAGGAGAAGCCGTTGAAGGTCCCACAGAAGCGAGCCAAAGACTGGACTATGTGTATCTCAAAGAATCTTTCAGTTCTCAGATAGCATATCTGAGGAATTGGGCCCATCGTGTTGAATAAGCGAGGGGTTTGCGAGACGTGCATCAACGCTGGGCGTCGACTTCTCTGATCTTAGTAAAACCAAGCCCGCATAGTGGTGTAGCAGCCTCGCTAGATGCACATGTCCGCCCTCTGCAACACAACTCAAAAAGGTACGGACGGCAACTGAAGGTTCAAGTGTAGGATGAAATGCCTATTCGAGGCTATGATCATGCGGTTGAGGAAGCTTGGAAGGTGCTGTGAAGAAAAGTCATGCGTCTGCTGCAAATATGTTTTCGAGCCATAATGACATGAACAGGATGCAGTCAAGTGACAACCCCCGAGTGATCAGCTCGAGTGTCTCTACGCTAACCAAAAAAGACTGCAGCGAGGAAGACCGATCAGGGAGATTTGACATATCACTCGCCTATCGAAGACAGATAGATGACATGGCCTTATCGAAGACTGAATCTGCCATATGGCATATATTCCGGTTCTCGAGCTCGAGATTGGTTTCTAGGGATAATTCAGGGAGTCGAATATATGCAGAAAGAAGGTACCTGTCCCAGTGACCTCGACAAGTTCGTTTCTGAAGGACATTTGAAGCGGCTCCGTACACTGCCTGAAGTTACAAATGATACAAATATCCCTTTACTTCTGATAATCGTACAAAGACAATTGCCATCGCAAGTCACTTACAATACGGCCATCACTTGACACACCAGCGAGCAGGTACACTCCACATCCTTACCAACCCTGCGCAAAGAACGTCATCCGTTGCCTCGCACCCATCCCACTATCCGGTAGCAGAAAATGTCCCAGCCTCCCCTCGACTTCACTCTACACCCCGACCTTCACCTCCGGATCCCTCCCCTGGAGAAGCGCCCTCGCAATCCGTCTCCCCTCGCTCCGATCCCTCTCCTCAAGCAGCCCCAGCCCATACTGCGCGAGAAACCGAAACTCACTCCCCCACCGCCGATTCACAAACTCCATCTCATGCAGTGCATACGGCGGCTGATCTGGCAGCGGGTCGCGCTCGAGCGCGGCGTGGGCTGGGATGGCGTGCCAGCGCGACCGCTCTGCGTGCGGCCAGTGCGCGCTTACCGCCCGACTCCCGCCGGTCCTGAACGCGCTCGGTCCGAAGCTCGTTCCTGGGGGCGGTAGCACGGCGAGTGAGAAGAAGCTGATCGGGCCGGGCTGGAAGTGCGTGACTTGTCTTCCGTTCAGAGCGAGGCCGCCGCGGTTTGGGCGACCGCCTTCATGCACTGAGCCGCCGAGGCTGATTTGGTAGATGGCTCCGAGGGGGCGGCCAAGGAGGTTGCAGAAGTAGGTTGGTGCGTGGAGGACGTTGTGGAGCTCGATGGGTGAGGCGCCGTAGGATGTGAACGAGCCACGGGTGGCTTTGACGGGGAGCTTGATGGTGCCGATACCTAGGACCGGGATGGGGGCGCCGATGGCGTATAGCGAGGTGACATGGGACGGAAAGACGTGGTAAGAAGTAAACCACGCTCGGTCTTTGGCGATGCTGTTCGATGTCAAGATAAAGGTAGAGTGTGGATGGAAAGGAGACTTACTGCACATCGGAGGAGTCGGAGTAGATCCAGTCAGGGCAAAGATCTGTCTCAGGGGTCTTGCTGTTGGTCATTGTGTAAGACTGCGCAGTTGAAGTTGATATGCGTTGTTGGATGGGTCTCGAGAACAGTCGTTCTGCAAGTATGGCTTCTGTCATCAGCTAGCAGTGAGCCTCGTTTGCGCCTCGCGGATGAGTGAAAGATCATTGTGAATATGTGGACACGATCAAGACAGGTGATTGCTGCATCTGGAGGCGTTCCATACCCTCGGTGTCGAGGTGAAAGCCTACGTGATCCACTGTTGTGGATGCATGGATCCTCAGGCACCCCTGACCCTTCGAGCGGTACCATGAGATCTCCTGACCCACTGATTGCAAAGGTTCACGAGAACCTTGATGGTATCGCGGCAAACCCAGCAGCTAGCCACCGTGGAAAAGTTCAGCCTCTGATTGTACACATTACGTTGATGGCCACCTAAGCCTTGTAAAAGTTGTCCGCCTCCTTCTCCGTGACATCACTCACCAGCGACCTCTTCTGGTCGATCAGACCACATTTGCTCCCCCGTACTCTCCACCACATCTCCCTCCGGTCTCCATTCAGCGCATCTTCAAGCAGCTCTTTCTTGAACACTCTCACGAAGCTGTTGTACATTTCTGGCTCCTCGAGCTCGGTCAGTTCGTCGCGCATGACACGGACAGCCTCCAGTGCTCGCCCGTAGGCGCTCTCGGCCACGCTGTTCCTCACCAGGCTGCGGATTTCTTTCGCCATGGCGTCTGCAGCGGACTGTATGGCGGCCAAATCATCAGTGACGGCGAGCGCCTGTTTAAAGCTCGGCACGAGGTTGGCTGGATCGATCGTAACTCGTGTAGGGTTGCCCAGCAGCGCATCAACGTCAAGGCCGGAGATCGGCTTCTCGCGCTCAGCGCGGTTGCGCTTGCCCCGTCCTTTTACTTTGGGTGGTACCTTCTTGACATCTGCTGCGGCTTTGAGAGACTCGAGCGTGCTGTTTGCGCGTTCAACGAGCTCTGATGGTGGGGCAGAATACTTCTTGAGAATCTCAGGCGGGTCAGGGATGACCAGAGTGGGATCAGGATGTGTAGCCCGCCACCTGATGATGTGGTTGATACGATGCACGAGCGGTGCGTATGTATCTTCTGGCTTTGCGTACTCATCAGGGTTGCCGTCTTCGTCTTCGCCGAATGTAGACAAGTCCATGGCGTCAACGTAAGCGTCCATTGCAGCAGTAAGATCTGCATTCGGCAAGTCTCTATGTTCTGTGATGACCTTGCCGCTCACTGTAAGTTTTCGGTCCAGGGGTGGGAACTTGTAGCGTCGCATGTCCTCTTCGAAAGGTAACTCTACATCGACCAGGCATTCGAAGTCCGGCTCGATCCATGGCGCAAGCAGAATGACCAAGGGTGGTTTGCTTTCCTTCGTGACTAGACGCGCAACTGCATGCAGTCCACCTTCAAACAGCGCATGTATGAACGAGGAAAGCGCTAGCTGAGCTTGCTGGTTTGCTTTCTGGGGTACGATGTAGTTCGTTCGGCTCATTGGTAGGTAGCGTCCGAACTCTTCTTCTCTCGCGAAACCAATAAGCTCTAACGAGGGTTGAGTTTCAAGCTTGACAACATTCATGTCGGATTCGGCGATGTGGACTGCGGTCCTGCCGTACTCATATCCCTTCTCGAGATCTTCCATCTCCACATTCTTCTTAGCACCTGGTTCGTCCGGGTTATCGACTTGGTAGCCTCGCTGGGTTCGTACCACCGCCAGGTCACTCATTGGATGGTCCTCACCGACTATGCCTTCCATAGCTTCTCCGTTACTGGGTTCTGCTGCACCGAGATCTGTGCGAACGACGAATGAGCTGGCCGTTGGTGGTTTGGCAAGCATGGTGCATGGATATCGCTCGACATCGATAGTGAGTGTAGCATCGAACTTGGAGGCATCTCCAAGAGTAAGTTGGCCTTTGAAGCTGGGAATTGGCCGTGTCTGCTTCAGGCGGGGGATGCTGAGCTGCTCGATGGCTTCAGCGAGTGTACCGAAGTTGCCGCTACAGCTCTCCACGAAGCTCTTCAAGACTTCTTCGTTCTTAGACTGCGCCATGTCAGCTATGATACCGTCAGTGGAGCACGATTAGTACCTTCGTAATATCTTTGTCCTCTTCCTTGTAGCCGTAGTCTGGGTCGTCAAAGTCAACGCCGAGCAGCGTGACCTCAATCGGCGCCTCTTCGTCCTTGATCTTCATCGCAATAGCGTCCAGATCATCGGCATCCATCTCACCTCTCCCGTCAGTTACGATGACAATCCGCCGATCAAACTTCAGCGGCTTGCCAGCTTTGTTCGAGGTTGCACTGTCCATCAAATGAACAGCGACTGCTAGTGCAGAGACCACTACACATTTGAGTGGGCGATATAACATGGAAGGGACGTAGCTTACAGTCTCCTTCATTTGTCTTGCTTGGCTTCAGGTTTTTCTGCAGCCTCCGGATGTCGCTCAGCAAGTACCTTACCCTCGTCAGCAGGTTCGTCGTCGTCGATCAGTATTGCCGCACTGTTTACATTCCGAGAACACGGTGATATTCTCGTAGCCCTCCGCCTCTTCCATGACACCGTTAAGGTCCGTCCCATCAGTGCGACACGCAACAACGCTCATTAGCGCCGTTTTCCTGCCCGTCGCGACCTGCAGTCTGTCAGCCTCGTTTCGCACGACCGCAAAGCCTCGTCTCAACGCGACGCAATCACATTGCGCCACGCACTAAATCACCAAAGGAACGTCTGCATACTGTTGTTGTGATCTTGTCCCATACGTAGTCGAGCGCCCAATCAAGATCTGTGTGGTCGCGGCCGTGGCGCGTCTCACCCATCGACCGGCCGAGGTCGACGATGTAGATGGTCGATTCCTTGCCCGCCATCTTTGCAGTCGATTGCAGTTCCTTGCTCTTTCCGCGTGCGTTGCGCGTACTGCTATTTACGCTACTGCTTGCTGAACAATCTGTTGATCTGCAAAGCCTCCTGGTGACGATAAAGACAAGGTAGACAGCAGCTAATTCCTGAAAAGAAAGACGGCAAGGGCGAAGACAAAGAGCGTAGTACTAAATCAGGAAGCGCGATGCAGCCTGCCAGGCAGTCGCGGGAGCTTGGACTTTCGCGCACGCGGGCTCACGTGGAGCGCTAGCCGGATGCAACGCCAACGGAACGTGGGAACAAGAGTCGCTACAAGTAGAAGCAAGCTATCGCAGTATGGTTCTCTCAGACGTGTTGTTCAAAGTCCCTTGCGCATAGAGGCGGTTGTTCCTGCTGTCCCTCACGATACCACGTGTCTACGACCTGCACCCTTACAAGCTTACAACATCAACAAAAGACCCAACTGTGCCTACAGCATCTCAGACAGACGTGCACATCCCTGCAAAAGCAGCCCCAAAAAAGCTAAGCCAGTGAGTCAGGGAAAATTGGGCCACTGTAATGGAGGATTGCAAAAAAGATATTGCAACCTGGGAGATTCGAACTCCCGCAGACAAAGTCTATGAGAAAGCTAAACCTTCAATTGAAGGCAAGAGAAGATCTCTTGAGCCACACGCCTTAACCACTCGGCCAAAGTTGCTGTTGCTGTTGATGAATGAGTGACTGACTTAGTGATTAATATTCTCACGAATCCAAGACAGAATGCGGGCGCACTAATAATTGCGCGAGCAAGGCCGAAAAGTGGGGTGACACTGGGCCCGCAGAATCCCCGCACCCAGCCAACGGCCACGGGTATGGAAGGCTTGTTGACACTAGTGAATTGATCGGAAGAACCGAGTCTCTTTCAATCGAGCAAGACTGGAACACAGGTAGACGACTTCACTAGAGAGTTTGTCCGCGCAGTGCTGTTAGTATGATTGTGCTCTCTCTCCCTCTCTCCAAGTACACGTCTCAGCAGCGTTGAAAACACGGTCTGAAGTCGACGCATTGGTCGCATGCAATCGTTTTCATTCTTCTACACGCAGCAGATTCAAACACCAAACCTCGGCGTCAGCTGCGCAGGTTTGTTCTTGAAAATGCGCTCAATCTCGTCCAGCACGTCTGGGGTCAACTTGCGATATACATGCAGCGCCTGGACAGTCTGGAAGATCTGCTCGGGCCTCGACGCGCCCGTGATGGCGCTCGTGACGTGCTTGTTGCTCAGGACCCACGCCATGCTCAACGTCGCGACGTCCGTGTCCAGCGACTCTGCGACACGCATCAGCGCGCGGATCTTGCCCTGCTGCTCGGTCCACGCAGGCGTGCCCACCGTCTTGATGACGCCCTGGATGTACGGATCGGTCGAGGTGTTCAGGCGCGAGTCCTCTGGCACGCCGTCGATGTACTTGCCCGTCAGCAGCCCGCCGGCCAGTGGCGAGAAGACGGTCAACCCCAACCCTCTCCTCTCGAACAGCTTTGCATTCCGGAATTCATCGTCCACCTTCTCCCGCCGAAGGAGACTGTACCCGGGCTGCTCGACCACCGGACCAATGAGCCCCAGTCTGTCAGCCACGGCCCACGCCTCCTCAATCTCCGAGGGAAGCCACTCCGACGTGCCCCAGTACAGTGCTTTGCCAGTGTTGATCAGGAAATTGAAGCCCCGGACTGTTTCCTCGATGGGCGTGTGTCTGTCCGGGCGGTGCGCGTAGATGATGTCGACGTAGGTCAGCTGCAGTCGCTCGAGGGCGGCCTCGGTGCCCTCGATCAGGTGCTTACGCGAGAGGCCGAGGTTGTTGATTTTGTTGCGCGGGCTGGGGAGCGACGAGTTGTGTGTACCCCAGTAGATCTGGCCTCGTCAGCGACTGTGGCTTCACGGCGAGGCGGAGATTTGGTACTTTCGTAGACACGACGATGTCGTTCCTGCTCCAGCCGAAGTGCTTGATTGCGCGGCCCATGACGCGCTCGGATTCGCCGCCCGAGTAGGATTCGGCCGCGTCAAAGAAGTTGATGCCCGCGTCGAAGGCGGCTTTGAGGCAGGCGAATGTGTTCTCGTCGCCGACGTGGCCGCCGTCTTGAACTGTCAGTCTGCGATTGGAAGGAGAGAATGCATGACGAACAGGTGAGCCAGCCGCCGAGCGAGATGGCGGAGATCTGGAGACCGCTCCTGCCTACGAAGCGGTACTCCATTTCTGGGAGGTCCTTGGGGACATTGGTAGACATCTTGCAGGCTGTGCGTAGGCACGGGAAGTTGCGATGTGGAATTTGGGTGTGCGAGCTTGGGAAATGCTCTCGACTGTCCGTTATGACCCTCAAAGCTTGACTGCGCACGTCAGAGTGGATGGTCTTACGCATTTGTAGTCCCGCCCTTCAGCCTTCGCTGCAAGATGTCCCGCCCATGCCCCACCATCAACGGGAGAGCTTGGCAATTAGCCGATTCGGGTATGGCATCCTAGAGGGAGTGAGCAGTGGCTTGCAGCTCAAGCTCCGACATCTGCAGCACTTGCACGGGGGATCAGGGCCGTTCGATCTCGGCGGGACTCGAAATAGCCGGAATAGGAACGTCATATTGTATTTATCAAACTTCGTTGGGCATGCTAGATCCGAATCGAAATCCCACGTTGGCCATGGTACAGCGCCTACCAGATTCCGGGTACCATTCTTTTCCTCGGACCTACCTTGTCTTTGCCAAACTTCTCCATGTACCATTCTTTTGTGCCGATGGCAGTCACTCCAAGATTGACGGCCACAAACACGGTAGCGCAAAAAAGCGTCCAGTTGACAATCTGGCCACTAGGAGCTGCCAGAAAAGACAGCAGGAGGTATATGGCGGTCTCGCAGGTGTAGTGCGGACACAGCAGATTCGAGAAGATTGGATGGGTGGGAAGTCGGTAACCCTTGTTCTCGGCGCGCAGCTCGTACAAGTAGGCGTGGTAGGAGTGCTGGAGTGCATGGGCAGTGAGGATTGCAGGGACCAAGATCTTGGTCTCTCGATCTGCCAGGACGCTAGCAGAGTCCTCCCCCTCTATCCAGATGGCGATGTTGATGGTGAAATAGAAAACGAGCCCAAGCAGCCAGTGCGCGAACCACATTTTGCTCTTACTCGTCGAAGTGAAGACACTGGACTCGAGCACGCGGCGCACGCCTTGAAGAAGCATCAGCGCCCACACGACCTGCAGCTGCGCCGAGGCGTCCCATATGCGCAGCTGCCATGCCCAGAACAGCGAGCACGCGACTGAGAGGACATAGAAGTGGGTGAAGTAGTTGTGTGGCACCTGGATAGTTGCAGCGTAATCCAGCAGCTGGGTGACGGCGGCAGGCTGACGCGGTGCGGGTTCCTGAGCAGACGGCGAGGTCGCACGAGAGCCGTAGGCAAGAAAGCGGCAGCGCAGGGCAGGGACAGTGTGTATGACAACAATCTAGTAAGCAGAGCAGGTCAGTGTAGCGCAGTCAGGCCGGCGGGCGTCGCAGTACAAGAAGAGAGGCGGCTAGGTAGAAGGCGCGCAAGAGGACTGCGGGGTGGAGGAGGGCGTCGGACTGACTCCCAGGCACTGACAAGGCCATGGTGGGAAATGCTCACGACTCGTGAGGGTACTATGTAGATGGCCAGGGCGTGCGGGGAGGTCGAGTGATGAAAGAGTGATGCATTCTTGAATCATGGCTGGCTGGGCTGCTTGCTTTGGTGGCGGCGTTTCAGGCTAGCGGGGGCCCATGTCCACTCCTCGAGGCCCGAATGTTGTCGACGGGTGCTCTGCCACACTCAGCAGTGACTGGCGCAGCCGCCGCTGCATCGTCGCCGCGAGGTTCTGACGGCATGGCTGGGCCTCTCTGAGCGGGACGAATCTGATTTCTGGAACATGGAACAACCAATAATGCCCATCTCTGCCCCGTGTTGCAGCGCAGCACAGGATCACAGGCTGCGATGCAGGCTGCACCGATGCGGTTAATTGACGCGCCGATCGTGGGCTAGCGGCAAAGTGGCTGCCTCGCCCACGGTGGTTGTGGTGCTGGTCGAAGGGTCGCCGAGGGTCGCCAAAGGAGAGCAGATAGGGGCAGGACACACGCTGACGGCACATACATGAACAATTCTCTCGCCCACCTCCCCATTGCCCTTTTCGCGTCTTCTGGCTGCGAGAAGAGCAATACATGGAAACCGCAGTGACGGAGCCACGCTTGCGTGCAGGGATAGGCCTGGGCCGCTGGGACCGGTGCGCAGGCCAGCGCTGGTGCGGCGCGCTGAGTGGCCCACAGCGTTTGCCTACTATCCGCAGCTATCGCCCGTCCAGCGCTCGCCGCCTGCTCGCTTCCCAGCACCTTCCACACGCCTCGCCCATCACAACAACGCGCCGCCGCCCACGCCGCCGACCACGCCGCCGACCGTCATGAGGCAGGAACTCCCGTGTCCTGTCCCATATATGCGTGATGACCAGTAATGGCGACCTGAACGCATCCCTCGACGCCCCTCGAAGCCCGCGCAACCACGCTGCCAACGCTGCTGACGCTGCTGTGCCTGCACGCGACGCCGCCTCGCCCTCCAGCAAAGAGAGCGCGCCCGCCACGCAGCATGTCGACCACGAGGAGAACGAGTCCGAGGCCGAGACGGTCGTGCTGTCACGAGACGACGATTCGAACGAGACCAAGGCGATCAAGACGGAGCGCGACGAAGACGAACCCGCCAGGCTCGACTGCATCAAGGAAAGCACGCACTTGCATTCGCCGCAGAACGGCCGCCGCCGGTCCATCCATGTCAAAGACGTCAAGTCCAACGGCCACGCCAAAGATGCCTCTGACGACGCAAAGAGCCCGGTGCCCACGTCTCCCAGCACAGGCTCAAGACAGACCAAGGACACCAGCCCGCCTGGCTCGCCCGCCCATCCCATGCTGTCTCCTACACAGACCACCACGCGAGGGCGTAGCGCCTCCACGGTCGAAAGTCGAAAGCGCAAGCTACGCGACGAGTTTGGCAAGCTGGAGCCTCCACGCCAAAAGGCCAAGACAGAGGGGCTGAAGGACCGCACACAGCCCAACTCACCTGCGACAGTAGGTTGCCAGCTATGCGTTTGCTCATGTGCATGTGGTTTGTGGCTAACTTCTCTATCAGGGAGCCTTTGGCCGCCAACACAAGCGCTCGCAGTCGACACAATCCGTTGTTTCTGGTGCTGCAGCACGCAAACGCAGGGAGGCACCGGGCCTGGCTGTTTCAATCGAACGCTACTCAGACTCCAGCTCTGAGCGTTCCTCTTCTCCACGCGCCTCGGACGCAAACCCACACACGCGTGTCAAGCGCGGCACGGGCAGGGCGATGACTTCTCCAGCGCGGAGCATGCTCCATGGCCGGAAGACGGATAGGTTCGGTGCGACGCGGCTGGCTAGAGAAAGCGAAAAGGGCGACCTGGATGCCGTCAGGGCGGCCTACGAGGAAGCCACTGGCGAGCTGGACCAAGCCGATTTCGCAGGCATCACGCCTTTGCAAAAGGCCGCCCTGAATGGATGGGCCGAAGTGGTCGAGTTCCTCATTGAGAAGGGTTGCCGCACAGATTGCGAATCTGGCGATCGGGACACACCGCTCATTGATGCCGTGGAGAATGGACATCTGGATGTCGTCAAGATTCTTCTTACCAAAGGACACGTCAATCCACACCACCAAAACAAAAAGGGTCAACGCGCCATCGATGTCCTGGACCGCGAAGACGAAGACTGCGAGGAGATTGAGAAGGAGCTCAAGGAAGCCATGAGACGGCAGACAGACACCTCCACGTCTGAGCAACGCGAGAGATCGTCGCAGAAACAGGCCAAGAGCGCCTCGCGACTCCTGTACAACGAGTATAACGTCGAGACCCTAATCGAAAAGGCTGGAGACGGCGACATCCTTGCCGTCGGAGAGCTCATCAACAGCAACATCAAGCCAAACATTACCTGTGGTGTTGCAGCTGCAAGAGGCGGACACTACGACATACTCAGTATTTTGCTTGCCAGTGGCCTCAAAGCAGACCCGGACCCTTCGAAGCACCCTGAGACGCCCATGACTGTTGCCATTGGGCGAGGTCATGTCAAGATTGTCACTTTGCTACTCGAGCAGGACAATTTCAACCCCACCAGGCGTAACAAGGAAGGCAAGGCCTATTGGGAGATTGCCGAAGAACGCAGAGGCCCGAAGTGGGAGGAAGAGAGAGATATGCTCAAACAAGCCAGCGAATATTACAGCTCGACCCACAGAAGTCCGAGGAGGACTAAGAAGGAAGCGCCAAATCCAGCGGCTGCACGATTCAAGCGCAAGCCCTCTCCCAGAAGAGAACGCTCGCACTCGCCTCGGCCAGACGCGAAGCGCACTCAACTGAAGAAGTCGGACTCGATCTCAGCACCGCAGAAGGCCAGGCGGCTGAAGTCTGGCACCGAAGTCAAGAGGCGGAAGCGCGTCGTGAGCGACGAGTCTTCTTCGGATGAGAGCGAGGACGAAGTACGAGCTCCGACGCGGAAAGCCAAACGGTCGTACAGCGAGGGCGAGGAGGGCAAGCCTGCTAAGAAGCCGCTTAAAGCACGCTCCGATGATAACGAAACCACGAAACGCACAGCACGCGCAAAATCGAACGACAGCGACGAGGAGAACGATCAGAAACTATCACCGGTCAAGGTCCACAAGAAGATTGAAAAGATTGCAAGCGCCAGACCTACGCCCGAGGTCGAGTCGACGGACGAACGCAAGCCTCTCAAGAACAAGATCAAGTATCGGCCGATCGAAGACAAGATCAAGAAGCGACGTTTTTCAGATGCATCCACAGACGGCCATGTTGCCAAGAGGACACCCAGTGCTTCCGCAAAGTCCACACCTGCGCCTCCTGAACGGACTGCCACTCCAGAGGTTCTGCGCGAGCGCCGTGCGGAAGAGCAGCGTCTGGAAGCAGAAGCGAAGCGCAAAGCTGCAGAGGCCGAAGCCCGTAAAGCTGAAGAAGAAGAGGCCGCTCGTAAAGCAGCAGAGGAGGAGGAAGCACGCAGGAAAGAAGAGGCGGATGCCAAGGTCAAGCGCGAAGCTGAGGAAGCTGAGGCTGCACGCAAGCAGGAAGAGGAAACTGCCCGCAAGCTCGCCGAAGACGAAGCCAAACGACAAGAGGAGCTTGCAGCCCGCCAAGTACGAATCGCAAAGCTTCCCAAAGCACTACGACGAGCGTGTGAGTTGGGCACTGACCGACCTCTGCATTTCTCTGGTGAGGAATTGGGTGTATCGCCAGTATTCCTTCCGCTCCTATATGCTACAGCCAAAGACCTTCGCGATCCGAGCGCCACCTCTGACAAGACCTACGTCTGCTCGTTCCAGGTTGTTGGCATCCTTGGTCTGCCTGAGCTCGATCTCGCTCATCTCTCCGGGCCGTACTCGGACTGGACTCGCATCACCGTTTCGCGCAAGCAGCGAGAGGCTATTTTACGGCAGTACGACGTTGCTCTTCTGGCGCAAGACTTCCGCTTCCCGATGGAAGGATCGCCAGAGTTTGACTACGTCAAGATACAAGAAAGCATCAAGGAGGCAAAGAACCAGTTTCTAGCTATGGAAGGGCTGTACTGGGTCGAGGAGGCGCTTCTTAGCTCCGAGATTGAAAAGGTTGATTCTCTGCGGCCTCTGCTCGAAGACGTCAGGTCCGAGTGCAAGAGAAGGCGTCTACATATTGTCGACTTCGATGAACATAAGATGGAGAAGAAGCACAAGCCCAGGAAGAGCTTCATGGACATGGTCATGGCACAGAACAAGCTGAACGGCGTCACCGTCAACAGCAAGGGGTGAAGATTCATCGTCGTCAGATGGACATTCAACACATGACGCCAGCAAGGCAGCACGCCACCTCGCCGCTTCGAGCGGATCCGCCTCCGGAGTGGAAGGATGAGAAGGTGCAGGTCGACATCACGAAGACAGGAAACGATTGGGATGGACTGGAGGAGAGGTGTCCCTGCATCGGTCTTCTGATTCATTGTACCTACCAACGGGGGAAGACGGGCAGATAAGGCCACCAATACCTGTACATAGCGTCCAATATCATCTTGATGATCATACACTCTTCAACGAGCTGCGCTCCTGTCCTCGTCGCGCCTGCCCCGACTCGAACGAGCCTCGGCCCCACCGCCCAAGCCACCGCCCCGCGCGAAGCTCCCAACCGCAACACACATCCCACATACTCGCCATCCCACATACTCGCCATCACACTGCACCCTCCTCTTCTCCCCGAGCCAACTCCCCGCCCATCCCCTCCCATGGCGCCAAAGAACAAAAGCAAACCCTCGTCCTCGGCCGCCTCCAAGGACACCGGCGACAAGGACAAGGGCAAGGGCAAACTCAAGCCCGCAACCAGCATCAACGTGCGCCACATCCTGTGCGAGAAACACAGTAAGAAAGAAGAGGCGCTTGAGAAGATCAGGGCTGGGGCTCGCTTCGATGATGTCGCGCGCGAGTGTAGTGAGGATAAGGCTCGTCAGGGTGGGTCTATGTCTCGTTCTGGAGCGTGGCGGATACGGAGCTGTGATGTTTGCTTCGCGATGCTTCACGATGCTTCACGATGCTCTCCTCGTTTACTCTGCTCTGCTCGCTGACACTCGCAGGCGGCTCTCTAGGCTGGAAAGTGCGCGGAAGCCTGATGCTCGACTTTGAGAAGGTTGCATACGAACTCGAGCCCTCGACGACTGGGGCGCCGAAGATCGGAGAGGTCAAGACCAGCGAGGGGTATCATATTATTATGGTTGAGGGGCGTAAGTAAATGAGCGGACTGTCGCTTCTAGCGGGCTTCCGGCGGGCTTCCAGCGGGCTTCCGAAGCAGCAGACGGCGTGCGACGGCACAGCGGCAAGAGATCGACGCTGAGGCAGTAAATGATACCACGGATACGAGTGACGATACCACGAGCACAGATGGCAGCAGCTTGATTGGGAGGACGTCTCGAGCCAAGATGAAGAGGGCTATGTTACAGCGGGGCTTTGTGACAGAACACCAGTCCGGCACTACAGACGAGGCTGCCTATCCTCACGGGGCTGTCTATTTTCGTTTGAGCATGCAATTCGAGATGCAATTCAAGATGCTGTGGAGCCGAAACGACTTTTCGCCGAGGCTGTGCCTAGGGCATTGTCACCGCCACAACCGCTACGGCTCCGTAGGACCCTCGCGAATCTATTTACGGACCACGGCCGATGCTGCCTCTGATGTCTAGTGTACGATTTCGATATCAATACGAGAAAGGATAGCAATGCCTGCCAACCTTGAAGGTCGTCCGTGTAACCGTCAATGGGCTCGGTCGTACAGCGGCCAGGATCTGACTTTCCGGCTTCCTGAAACAGCAAGTGTCATCATCAATTTCGTTCTTGCCATTGGCTCCACAGCGAGCTCTGTGGATGATGCAGGGTACGCTCAGCGGGCGGTGATCTTGGTCCTGAGATCCACTGCCATGAGGGCAATTATAATGCGCTATGCTTGGACAGTGCAAATACTTAGGGGCTCCTTGACGGCTTCAAAGGTTCATCAGTCTTCCTCTTTCGCTTGTTCACTATACACATTCGTTTTTGTCACTCGCTCAATATATAATGAAGGTTTCCGCACTCGCCGTAGCCCAGGTGGGCTTGCTTAACGTACTGCCGGCAACGGCTGAGTACGTATGGCCAAGCAAGCACGATGCAATGGAGGATCTCCTGGTCTTGCAAGGAGGCTACATCCGCGAGGGGTTTATTGATGGTAGGTCTGCTATCCCAACTTATCATGGCCGACCATTTACACTTCCTAGGTATCACGCCATGCACACGCAACCCCAGCGCCCCAGGACGCCAGACCGCAGCAGAGTGGATCCGAACAGCCTTCCACGACATGGCGACCTTCGACAACGCCACTGGAGTTGGCGGTCTAGATGCCTCTATCCAGTTCGAAACAGGCCGCGCTGAGAATGCCGGTGACGCTTTCAACGGTACCTTTGGCTTCACGAACAACTACTACAGCATTCGCACTTCAGCTGCGGATCTTATCGCTCTTTCGACGGTCCTGGCTGTAGGTAACTGCGGTGGGCCTAAGATCCCGCTGCGTGTTGGTAGAGTCGACGCTACTGAAGGTGGTGTTCTGGGTGTGCCGGAGCCGCAGCAGGATCTGGATACCCACAAGAAGATGTTCGCTAAGGCGGGTTTCAGTACCGGTACGACCACTTTCAATGAACAAGTCAAAGGTCTTTGCTAACGGGACATCAGAGGACATGATCGCAATGGTAGCTTGCGGCCACACCATGGGAGGAGTCCACGGCAAGACATTCCCTGAGATCACCGAGAACAACACAGAGTCAAACGTGGTTCATTTCGATTCGACTGAGGCCACATTTGACCCCAAGGTCGCAACCGAGTACCTCGACGGCACCACGCAGAATCCTCTCGTCGTCGCTCACAACGACACTCTGAACTCCGACAAGCGCATCTTCGCCGCCGACAACAACGTCACCATGAAAGCGCTCGCCTCGGACCCCAAGACCTTCCAGTCCATGTGCGCCGACATCTTCGAACGCATGATTGACACCGTCCCCTCGACCGTCACGCTCACTGAACCCCTCGAGCCTACCCCGCTGAAACCCTACATCATCTCCTTCACCCTCACAAACGCCACCCACATCACGCTCACCGGCCGCATCCGTCTCTTGACCTCATCAGACCGATCCGAAGACGAGCGCGTCACGCTGACATACACACCCCGCACCGCGCCGGCAGGCAACAGCACGCTGAACACCACCATCGCCACGGACCCCGCGAGCTTCAAGAGCGGCCTGAGCAACGGCATCTTCGGCGAGCTGTTCAAATGGCACGAGTTTTCCCTCGCCTTGCCCGTCTCGACTTCCATCAAGAGCTTCACTGCTACTGTGACGCGCGTATCCACCGGCGCTACTACGCAGTACGACAACGCCGGCCACGGATACCCTCTCGACGATACAGTCCTTTACCAAGATAGACAAAGTTGCCGTATTGACAATGACGCGACGATTGTTGCCGCCGTGAGGAAGAGCGTGAACGCTTCGGTTGTTGCCAAGGTGGCGAGGAAGTTCCCCAAGCAAGGCACGCTTGTGCCGGGCATTGAGGTCGAGGAGTGGAAGGGCACAGTTGGCGAGGAGGTTGGTGATTACAAGTTGGTCACGATGAAGGGACAGCAGCTGCCTGAGACCTACAGTACGCAGTTTGATATCGTGGCGGGCGATAGCAGCGTCGAGTATCTCGACACCAATGTGCTGGGTTCGAAGGACTGCCAGGCTTTTTAATTGATATAATCCATCTTTCGTTGTACTTTCAATCCTTGCTTACGTCAATTCTTCTCATCCTGCATCTCACCTCACCATGTCGACATACACCCACCCACCAGTATTCGCCAATGTGATCCCGTCACAAAACTGCTCCACCCACCCGCCGAATATAACACCCCATCCGCACTCTCCCCCGGCCGACCGATCTATTTCATCGACACCGCACTCTCAACCCGCTCCTCCATATTCAGGCCGGATAGTCCGCTCGTTTTCTTCGCTGCCGCTGCCGGCGGAAGGAGGATCGTGCTCACCGTGTTCCGATGCGTTGAGAGCGCCGGTGATGGAAGCGAAGCCAGTCGCTGAGATCAGATCGTCCAGCTCCGATTCTTGTCGTCTAACGTCGCAATACCGTCACCCGCGATGCTTGCAATGGGGCGCTTCTGCGGTCGACGAGGTCGATGTTGGCTCATCTGTGGTTTTTGGAACGAGGCTGTCCGCCATCTCAGCATCGTGTGTTTACTTGCTGTCGAGTCTTTTCCGCCGTGCACTGCGAGTACAACCCGTTTGAAATTCGGGATGTTTACGTTTCGCTAAACACTCCCAGCGAGCGGCTCGGTGCGTGAATTTTGTCAACGTGTCGGTGCAGAGCTGGTGTGGAGGCAGACAGGGAGGGAGTGAGAAGTATAATTTTGTACGGTCGAAGGCGTTGAACTGCCTTTGGGCATGGTTAGTTAGGAGGTACCATAGCTACTTCAGCTCACACAAGACGCACAACCATAACGCCACATCTACTTGCTTGGTAGTAGCACCAACGGGGCAGGAAGAGGTGAAATCGGATCTTTGGTGCTGGACATAGTTCTCCCTGCGCTCTCTGCGCTGGCCGTAGCTTCGATGAGTTCTTCAAGAGTTGGCTGTGCATAGCCTGCCAATGCTGCGAGTGGTGAGGGTGCAGGCTGGAGGGTTCGGTGTTTACATTTCGCCATATCAACTGCTGAGAAGACCTGGGTCAGTCTCGAAACGACTTTGTGATTTATTTCCTGTGCATCACAAGGTTCCAGAGGACTCGTACCTGGTGGTAGTATGTAGTGTGTGGCTGTGACGGTATACTGGTGGCTCTAACCTACAACAAGTAAGCCGGCCGTGCTGGCTTTCCGTCACGATGGGTTGCTTGATCAGAGCCCCATTGGAATAAATCTCGGTCAATCCCTGAAAGGATGTGCAATATATGTCACGGTCCCTGCCGTTTTTCGAATAATTACTGTCAAATTATGTACAATTGAAGCCTCAGGATCCTCCTGGAAAAATACGAATTATCTGCCGAATACGAGAGCGACAGGTTTAGTCCCTGAACTTGGCAGAGGCAGACCTTGAGGCAAGTGCGGAAAGCTTGCCAGTACCAGCTCCATTGGGGATTCTGGTCGTAATCTCAGTCGCAGCCTTAGCACTCGCCACACTCTTGCCGCTGAACTCGCTGAAAAAGCTGGTATCCTTCTTGCCGGTTAAGCTGCTGGCAGTCGTGGTAGTACCCTGGAAGAGGTTGACCTGGCAGTCACGGCCAAGAGCAGAGCTGCACTGCTTGTTGGTCGTAGCGTCAGGAGAGCCGAAAAGCTTGCCTTTGTAGTCTGCGACAACGTTCTGGACGTTGTTGAAGACGTTGCCCTCGAAGATTCCGCGGGCGGTGGCTTCACCACCCTCGAGCAAGTGTCCCTTGACGTCGTACCAGACATTGTTGACAGCGTGGAGAAGAGTCTTGCCGCTGAGAGCGGGGCCACGACCGGCAGTCTTGGTGATGTAGTTGTTCTTCATGGTGATTGTGTCGCCGGTGCCGACCATCTCGAAGACCCAGTAGTGGTAGCCGTCGCAGCCGGTGGAGTAATCGGAGAGACCGTTGATGAAGTTGCTGGAGAGGGTGATACGGGTACTAGGCGTGTAGCCGAAAACGTAGTGCTGGCGGCCAGGACGAGCAGTCTGTTACACTATCAGTCATCTGGTTCAGCGAGGGATATGCGAACACTTACTGTTACGTGGTCGATCCAGATGAGATCAGCTCCAGCGAAGGAGAGTGCATCGCCACCCCAGACGTACTTGTGGTTCAAGTCGCTGACCTGAATATTCTGGACAATGACGTTCTTGCCAGCAAACGACAGGCCCTTGCCCTTAATGATACCTTTGGATCCGATACCCAGGATGGTCTTATTGGAGCCAACCTTGATGGGCTGCTTTGCAGCCTTGTAGTAGGTGACAGTTTCCTTGACCTTACCGGCATCGCAAGTGTCCTGCAAGATACGCTGGCACGCGGCTCCAGTTCCCCAGTTTGCGCCTGCTTCAATTAGTATAGAACCACATGATAGTAGTAGGGTGAATTGTACAAGCAGTGCCAGTCACCGTTCCCTCGGAAGTGGTGTAGTCGAAGGTTTTGTCAAGGACAATGACACGCGCGGTCGAGTCAGTCAGCCAACTAGCAAGCTCGGTGATGTCTTTAGGGTACTGAGGATTGGCGCTGCCTGTCATTCAACGTCAGCATCATTACAGCTGATAATGTAGACTTTATGTCAATCATACCACCACCAGTAACACCCGTCGCAAAGCCTTCAGCCGTGCCAACAACGCCAACTGCGCTTGCCAAGTGCGCTAGGCTGGCAAGTGCGGCGACAGCGAAGAACTTCATGATGAATGAAGAATATAATAATGAATGAAAGACTGAGGTGAGTAGGATAAAAGAAAATACCGTGGACCTCCTCGGATATTTGTAGTCTAAATTGTAGAGGCTTGAAGAGACATTGTGAATCTAGCTCAAGGCCGTGCCCCTCACCGTTGGCAATTTAAATCTGCATAGACCTTAATCAAAACGGACGGAACATCAGCCTTGCTCATGGGTGTTTCGAAACAGTGCCTGCCGACCATGTTCGTGGACTTCAATAAGATTCATGAAATTCAATATCTACCCTACCCTCCCACTAGTGGTTCGGCAATAACAGTGGGTCGAAAATGTTACCGGATCAAGATTTGTAAAACAAGGGGCGTTACTCAAGCGACTACATCTCCGAGCTACACCTCCACTTTTTGCGGTCGTAAGAGCCGTTCGGTAGCGGTCCGGAATTGACAGCCGCGCCTCGGCACTTTCGTTGCGGCACCTCGCTTTCGCCTGTCCCTTGCTTGTCCGAAAGCAAGCCTAAAAGGTCTGTGGATCGCCGCAGATACGAGGAACCGAGTCGACATGAAAAAGAACAGGGCCTGGAAGGCGAGCGCCAACTCAACTGTGCGTTGTGTACTCATGGGTGAGGTTGGTCCCAGAGCTGACCACTTCATTTTCGGACGAGAAGAGCAGGTGTGGTAAAGGCATCAAGCGTGCAGGTCCCTCCCTACGAGTGGTGAGTTGATTGACAGTTCAAATCCAACGAATGCTTCGATGGAAGTCCAAAGGGCCGATGGCACAAACGCTGGGCTTCTCGCAATTCCAACAGCACTAGTCAAGCGGTGAACTCGCCGTAGGTGCATGGCGGATGGAAGCCAAGGCTGGGGTTGTTTCAAGTACATTTACATGGAAGCCAGATGCAGCGCTTCTCGATATCAACATTGACGACGTCTGCGTCCTTGGAGCTTTTGCCGTACATATAGGCGCCGTACATGCAAGTTGTGGTACATCTAACACCGAACCATAGACTTGAAAGTGTCAACAGTTTAGCTTGAGAAGCGCTGATGGAATGGACAGTGCACTTACGCTGCGAAGACCGCAAGGCCAAGAGAAGCTTTGGCAGCGCGGCAACCAGCTCTGTTGTTTGGCCAGGCTTCTGCGCATCCACTTTCGAGATACCAGGGGTGCAGTGCGATATGCTTTGGATCGGAGTAATCACCGGAAGATTGAATGACAGCACTATAAGACCATAGTGTGATCAACATGAGGTCGTACAGCATGTTGCACATGACCGCGCCGTAAACATCTAGGGTCCGTCCTCGGATACAGAGTCGGACGAACCATAGGACCATGGTGATGATGGCAATGCAGAGACTATACTGTGTGGACCTATACCCGTGCTTAGCAGAGGTTTGACATGGCTTGGGCAAGACGTACCTTTCATCCCAGACTATCGGCATCGGTGGTACGTCCTTGTAGTTTGCCCATAAGTATGTACGGTAGCTAGGATCCGAGTTCAAGCTTTTGTTTCCACCTTCGTGCCACAGTGCTGTGCGGTATCGATCAGGGTATGCAGATGCGAAGACGGCAAGGAGGCAAGTTGCTAGGACGAACTCGAACGATGTGGCAACAGCAGTCGTGATCTGGACAACGCGACCCATGGTTCTGAAATTTGCACGCGAGCAGTGATCTGACAAGCTCACGAAGAGAGTCAAAGCGGCAGCTTTTTGATGGTTCCGTAAGGTGCGGGTAGTGATACTGTGATACTGTGATAATAGTATACTTGAATGCCGTCTAAAGGACGCATTCCTGCGCATTCGGTCAAGTACACTGCAAGGCATACGGCCGTATGCCGGCATCGTTCAGTCGCATGCCTTCGCTTTACTGACAGTAGGGTGCACAAGCGGCGCTGCCATGTGAAGACCATGCAGGTATGATCCCAATAACGAACAATCGATGACAGAGCTAGCTACAATCAGAAGGAAGTCGAGAACGAGTGGAGCTGACTTTGAGCAGTCCAACTTTCTGTATCGCTGTACCGCTGTCGCATTGTCAGATTGGGAAGGTTCTGATCGGTAGACGGAGCAATACCAGCGTTGACAGTTGTGGAGACGTCGCTTGGCGGTGCAAGTTTACTTGCGCAAATACCCTCACACGTAACGTGCTTGAGTAGTTTTGCTGAGCCATGAACCCAGGTCTTCGACCTTCTTCACCGCCAGTGATTCCTCTTCGTAGTACCTTGGTATTGATTCGAGCCTGCGAGCCTACTCATCTCGAACGCAACATGCCGATTGCGGCCCCCATGACTAGCAGGCCTGCAAGGACTCCGCTCTGCACTGGGGCAAACATTGCACTGCGCAAAATAACCAAGGTACCAACAATCACAAAGACCACGGGCAGAATGACTGTAGGTTGATAGGGTCGTTCGAGCTGCGGCTCTCGACGACGAAGAATCAACAGACCTATGACAGTGCTGACGTAAAAGACCCATTCGGCCATTCCGACAAAAGTGAGAAGAGCTCTGAAACTGCCCGTCAAGATATAGATCAAAGTGATCACTAGTGCGAGGATGTTGGCGTAACTAAAAACCGATTAGCGTGCTTTCTACGGCGTTAGCGAGAAACGTACATAGGAGCATCGAAGCTGGAGACAGTGGAATCATCGTCGGCTGAGTCATTCAGCATGGGCAGACCTCGCTTGCTGAAGAAAGCGGGCAGGTAGTGACGCTGCGAGGCTGCCACAGTGAGTCTACCAACAGAGAAGACATTACTTGTCACGGAGCCGGCACACGATACAGCAACAAGTATGGTGACGAGCATGCCTGCAGGTCGACCCAAAAGTGAGGTCGCGGCAGAAACAGCCACGGCATTGTTAGAGCTCAGCTTGTCCCACGAGAGAAGGATGTAGTAGGCGATATTGACAAACTCGAATGAGCTCAAGACGACTACCATCGCTGCTTTGATGGCTTTGGGTAAGGAGCGACCAGGATCACGGATCTCGCTGGCGACGACATTGGCCTACACGGAGCCATCAGAAGTGTCTCGAAGCCTCGGGCGAGGATTACTCACATTATCCCAACCATCGTAAGCCCATAAGCCTCCGTAGATTGCTGCGCAGTAATGGCCGTATCGTTCCCAGGTACTGATTGCGTTCCAGTCGATGATTTGTCCCTCTGAGATTGTTGGTCGTGTTGCAAACCAATTCTTCGAATACCAATCTGATGTGCCAGAAAGCGACGAGTGGGGATTGACAAGATGCGCAACGACTGCGATGAAGCCACCAAGTACAATCAAACCTACTGTGGAGATCTTGAACACTGTGAAAGACTCGCTCAGTCGCAGTGTGAATTTGGTGTTGAAGGAGTTGAGCAGAACCATGGACACAAAGGCTATGGCAGCAATGAGCTTCAGTAACCAGCCGGGAAGTGGCTCACTTGAGCTGACAGAGCCAATTGACTCTGCAATCACAATGCTTTGAATGGCCATCGACGAAGGTTTGACAGCCATGATGTAGACCCATGCCATGAGAAATGCGAATGTGTCACCGAAAACGTAACGCAAGTACTCTTGCATGCCCCCGTTCAACGGCAAGGCAGCACCAAGCTCGGCAAACGAGGCTGCACCTGCCCATGAGAGCAAGCCTCCAAGAATCCAGACAAGCAATGCGGCTCCAGGGGAGGGTACATTGCTGTCGACCTGGGCAGGGCTGGCGAAAATACCACTGCCGATCTGCAAAGTGACAAGAATCGCAAACGCATGTCGAGTCGTGAGTTGCTTGGTAGACGGTTGAGCACTGTGAGATGTTGCTGAAGATCGTCTCCCCAGAAGTGGCTCGGCTTCTGCTGTGGGCTTTGGTGCGTGGTCCTCATTCGACCCCTCGGGACGGATGGCGCTCATGCTGCGGCTGAGAGAGCAGAGAAGCTGCAAACAAAGAGATACTGGTGCACAAGGCAATTACTGCTCAGAATAGAGTGTGTGAGAAGTGCAGCAACGCGCGCATATGACGAAGGAAGTTTAGATTCAGGCACGCGTGCGATATCGCATTGCTGCTCAAATGCCTCCATGTCTGTGGCTGGGCTGCCACTTCCCCATGCGCCGCCTCTTGGCGTCGAAGTGGGATGCTTCACGGTCTTCAACACCAAAGAACGACCCAGACCACGCCAGAACCCACGCCCAAACATCGAATTACACCCTACGCCGAAACAGATCGAAAGAGGGGTAGACAGCTCTCATATCCACACAGTCCTCTCTTGCGCCTGCCGCAAGTGCTGTCGCCCCACCTGCTCTAATATTCCCATTTCGCTTGCCTGCCAACACAGGTACGTCAACACGACTCCGTGCCTGAGCGACCCCCACTCCGCCCATCACAAGCTCACGCCTTACAAGGACGTAACAACCGCCGGGTCTCCTTCACTATCGCACGTGCGCCCCCTCTCCCAAAAGCGCTTTGGTCGACCCCTAGCCCCGTACACCTCCCTCCGCAGCCCGTCCCTCACAGCCCACCATGGACGCGCAAAATGACGAGCTCTACCCGATCGCCGTGCTCATTGACGAGCTTAAGCATGATGACGTGATTCTGCGACTGAACGCAATTCACCGTCTGAACACCATAGCTCTCGCATTGGGCGCTGAGCGCACACGAGATGAGCTGATACCCTTTCTCGATGGTAAGCTTGCGTTGACACATCTTGGAGATTGTGTCTCTGCTGACAGCTAGTTCAGAGTCTGTTGAGGATGAGGATGAGGTACTCACTGCGTTGAGCGAGGAATTGGGCAAGTTTGTCGAGTATGTTGGTGGCGCAGAGCACGCGCATGTGCTTCTGTCACCCCTAGAGAATTTGGCCGCGATAGAGGAGCCTCTCGTCCGCGAGAAGGTGTGCAAATCTTTGACTCCGAGAATCAATCCTTTGCTAACAAGGACAGGCTGTCGAATCGCTTAACAAGATCTGCGAGGAGCTCTCACAGCAGCAAGTCGAGGACGCCTTCATTCCTCTCGTCATGCGCCTCTCGAAAGCAGACTGGTTCACCTCGAAGATCTCTGCAACTGGTCTCTACCAGACACCCTACACCCGTGCGACACCTCCTTCTCAGGAAGCCCTCAGACAGCACTACGGCCAGCTAGTGCACGATGATACCCCCATGGTCCGAAGGCAAGCGGCGAACAACCTCGCGAAATTCATCAAGGCCATGCCCCACTCGATCGTTGTCGAAGAGATGATCCCCCTGTTCCAGCACCTTGCGGCGGACGACCAGGACAGCGTCAGGCTCCTGACAGTCGACATTCTCATTGCGATCGCAGAGGCAGTACCCAAGGAGCAACAGTCGAGTCACGGTGTCCTGCTTACTGCTCTGCGCAGCTTATTCGAGGACAAGAGCTGGAGGGTGCGCTACATGGTTGCGGATCGATTTGAGAAGATTGCAAAGGCTGTTGATGAGGAGGTTGTCAACCGCGACCTTGTACCAGCTTTCGTCAAGCTTCTCAAGGATACAGAGGCGGAGGTCCGCAGCGCGATCGCTGGGCAAATTCCCGGCTTCTGCGCGCTTCTCGAGCGCGAGACACTGCTTCACGAGGTCATGCCTAGCATCGAGGAGCTGGTCTCTGATCAGTCACAGCATGTTCGCGCTGCGCTCGGCACACAGATCAGCGGTCTTGCACCCATCCTTGGAAAGGATGAGACCATTTCGCATCTCCTTCCCATGTTCCTCCAGATGCTCAAGGACGAGTTCCCTGACGTTCGTCTGAACATCATTTCAAAGCTCGAGTCTGTCAACAATGGTATGTACCAGCTTCGCCACGGTAGAGTTACTCGCTAATCCGAACAGTCATTGGCATCGAGCTTCTCTCCCAGTCCCTCCTTCCCGCCATCGTCCAGCTTGCCGAAGACAAGCAATGGCGTGTCCGTCTCGCTATTATCGAATACGTTCCCCTCCTTGCCTCGCAGCTCGGCGTCAAATTCTTTGACGAGAAGCTCAGCAGCCTGTGCATGAGCTGGCTCGGTGACACCGTTTTCTCCATCCGTGAGGCCTCGACTCAGAACCTGAAGAAGCTCACAGAAGTTTTCGGTGTTGAGTGGGCCAACGAGGCGATTGTCCCCAAGGTTATGGCCATGGGTCAGCATCCCAACTACCTGTACCGGATGACCACCTGCTTTGCCGTCTCGGTAAGTCTCGTCGGTGCGACACTGCATGCATTCGTGCTAATTGTCTTAGACCCTTGCACCCGCTCTCAGCCTTGACGTCATCGAGGCCTCGATTATTCCCATGATGGACAAGCTCGTCAACGATGATATCCCCAACATCCGGTTCAACGTTGCAAAGTCATACGGTGTATTGGTCAACACACTAAAGCAACTGCCCGAGGAGGGTACCGTGATTGCGTTGGAGAAGGCGGGTACACCCGGTCAAGGCTGTCAGAAGGCGACAGAGGTTATCACAAAGAGCATACTGCCGAATCTGGAGAAGCTGCAGCAGGATGATGATGTCGACGTCAGGTATTTCGCGACAACGGCAGCACAGAGCTTCACGGACGCCATGCAGACTTAGGCGGTGCCGTGTCCGAAGGTGGATTCGGTCTTGTAACGAGGTCACGGCTAGCATTCACGTACAGGTAATGATATGGATAGAAAGCGTCGCAAAGCCTAGGCTAACTTACTTGGGTGGAGGGATGCACGCATTTGTAGCAAATAGGGATCGAAGAGCCCTTGTCGGTGGTAGTCGGCCATCAAATATATCTCTTCCAAGTATCACGTGTTCAATGCATTTGCATGCTGGCGTACATGTTCGTGTATTCAGAGTTTTGTATGATTGGCTTGCTAGCTTATAGCTCAGAGCTTTCCCTTGGCGCCATCTAGTCAGACGGCTCCAGCGTCCTTGAGAAGGTTGGGCAGCTCGCCCTTCTTGGCTTGCAGGTCCGAGTTGCCGCCAATGTGCTTCTGCGCAATGAAGATGTTGGGCACGGTGGACTGGCCGGTCAGCTCGGCGAGAGCGGACTGGATGGCTGAGCCGTCATCTGATAATTGTTAGCCGGTGCTCTTCATGCATCCTCTCCTCTAAGGCCAGGCTTCTACGTAGTCATAGACGTACCAACTTGGTCCAGCTCGATGGCGTAGAACTTGGCGCCCTTGTCGCTCAGAAGCTGCTTCGCCTGGCGGCAGTAGGGGCAATACGACTTTGAGAAGACGGCAACTGGATTCTCGTCGATGATGGATTGCACCTTGGTCTTTGTGGCGGACATGGTGGTGGGACTGGGGGCGCGGCCGAAGAAGCGGCGTATGAAGTAGGAAATGGTTGCGGTGTTGGAAGTTCTAGGCGTGTGTGAGCTGATTGCGCAAAGTCGGGCGAGGATTCATGGGGTTAAGAACGGTGCAGGGAAGAATTTGACGTACGGTTTGGGAGTCTGGTTGGGGAGTGAGACTTGGGAGTGTATCGGTTATGTATAGGGTGATTTGGAATCTAGATGGTGATGGTGGTGGTGATTAGTCAAGTGCTGTATGCGCGCCCCGCAGCTGCAATGAAACCTGTGGTATGACGTGCTTAAAAGAGAGTGCATTTATTAGACAGTTTTGGCAGAGTGGCGGCATTCCGCAATCGTCGACGATGCGCCCAAACAGCTCTAATCATTGCAGATGACGAAAGGGTCCAGAAGTCGAGCGCAAACAACGTGTTGAGCTGCCGAAATCTCCTGAGCGGCTACGAGGCTCGGTAAAGCTTGTCTGTGTACACGAAGAGCTCAGTGATATCGAGACCATGTGCGAGAGGTAGCGACGCGTTGTGCGCCTCCCTTCCGAAACTCCCGGCGTGCTTCATCAGCTGCGAGGCCCGTGGAGACAAGTCGGCCAGGCACCAGAAGATTATCTCTCCTTCTTCACAAAGCGCCCGCCCACCATGGCGACGCCAATACACGTCGAAGACCCCTCGTACTCGACGACGTCCTCGGCCGCTGGCTCTACGGCCTTCTTCGTCTTCTCACTGCTCTCGATATGCGGCCTCGTCCTCCTGCTCCTGCGCTACTATCTCCCCCTCCGCACGACACCCGCGCACGTAGTCGTCCCCGTGTTCCTCGCCATCGCGCTTCCGGCTAGCATTGTAGTGCTGCTTCCCATCGATCTCGCCAGCAGCGCGGGGACGGACACAGATGGCGCACGAGGCATCTGGTTGTCCGATACTGTTGTGTACAAATCATGGCGCATTGTATACTGGCTCACATTCGCGTTGACATGGGCGATCCTGCCGCTGCTGGGCGAGTATTGCGATTCTGGATATCGTGAGCCTAGGGCGAGAGTACTATATGCACTGAGGAGCAATGGTCGATACTGGGCTATTATGCTGGGGTGCGGTGTTGTTGGATCTGTGTATTTGATCTGGTACAACGGGTTCGAGCTGGACACGTTCAAGTCGCTGGCTATGGCATTGGCGTACACGTGGGGTCTGATTCTCGGTATTTACCTGATGGGGCATGGACTCGTGGCTTTCCCGCGGAGCTTGTTCAGATATGCAAGCATCAGCGGACGGCTCAAGAAGACTCAGGGTCAGGCACCGAAGCTTCATGAGAAGCTTGTTGAGGCGCTGGAGAAGCTGGATCAGTGCGAACATCAGGTTGTGCAGCTCAAACAGAGAAAGAACAGCACCGCAAAAGAGTTCCAGGAGTGGATCGATGAGCTGGCCGACAAGGGCAGTCTACCGGAGAGCAGAGCTGGTACCGTCGGCCACTCGAGCGCATCAACGATCCCACCTGTCATCACGGAACGGTACCTGGCAGACTTGACACGAAAGCTGAAGAGAGCTCGACACGCCAAGAACCGCTTCGAGAACGAATGGGACATCATCGTCCGCAACGCCATCCGTACGCAAGCCATCCTCGATTCCAAAGGTAGCCAACGCCTCGAATTTAACAGCTTGGCATGCCCGTCTCCACAACACTGGCACTCCCATCTCTCAATCCTCACGCCATACACCCGCTACATCCTACACGTCCACATCATCCCCGCGTTGACCTACTTCACCTGGTTCGTCACGATCCTCGCCTCCATATCCATAGTCTGGTCGGAATGCGTGCGCGAAATCCAAGAGATCGGAGGCCACAAGCTGTCCATAATCGGCTGGACTGTCGTGCACCGGTCCTCGTCCTCACGATCGCAAATCGGCTTTGGCGGCCAGGTCATCGCCGCCTCCTGGCTGTGTTACATGTGCATCTGCGCCTTCTACTCGCTCACCGAGGTCAAGATTTGGGGCAACCGCGCTCTTGTTCGGCGAAACACGTACCAGGAATCGGCGACATGGTACGGGCTCCAGGTCGCCAAGCTCACAGTCCCGCTGAGCTACAATTTCCTCACCATGACAGACAAGCCGATCTGGAGCGAGACCATGTTCCATAAGTTTCTCGGCCGGCTCATCGATTTGAGCCCGCTGGGCAAGAACTTCTCGGCGTTTTTCCCCATCTTCATCCTTGTTCCTGTATTTGCGACTGCTTTCGGCTTGTACGGCAAGGTCAGGAATATTTGCGGTTTCGGCGACCTGCTTGAGGACGAGGAAGATGAGTCCGGGGCGTACGCGGGGAGTGGCTCATGGCGCGAGGGCCGCGCGCTGATCGAGCGTGAAATCCAGGGCAGCAGTGGGAATGTGCTGGGCTTGAGTAGTCGGAATGACGCGAGCACGAGTCTGCTGAGTGAGCGGTATACGGATAACACAGTGTCGGCTGCTGGCGGACCAAGTAACATCGCAGACATGGTGTCGAATGCGCCGGCACCACGGACACGACCGGCGAGGAGCAGACCGATAGTCGAGGACGATGAAGATTCAGGGAATTTCTTTGAGAACTTTGCGAATCGTGTCAAGAATACCTTTGACAGCACGGACTTCACGATCACACGGCCGGCATGGATGGGCGGCGATGACGAGGTCGATGCCGGGCGAAGAGCGAGGGGGGCGGATAGCGGGAACGGGTTCCTGAGTCTATTCGGCGGGCGAGCTGAGGAGGGCAGGGTCCGGTTATAGACTGTATAACTCGTGGAATTTTCTGCATCGCGCAGCATAGGCTTGACAAGGCGTTCCGGGCTGGTCATGATTAGCCAGCATCATTGTTCATTTATATGTCTAGCTTAGAATTTGTAATACCGTATCAGTGTGAGCATCATATCGTATCATACGGCAGTCAGCATGTTGACTACATACTCTCAGGAGGACCATTCATCTCGAGCGCTCACCAGTCGATATGCAAGGTGATGGCAATCCTGGACTGTTCGTCTGTACCCCGCAAGATGGCTATATAAACCCCGAATCTACTCACGTCTTGCTGTGTTCAATAATATCCGCCATCACCCAAGATTCGAAAACAGAACAACCACACACCATATCTGTTCTGCGAGGTATCGAAAGCCAAAGGCACGGATTCATGTCCGTCCCCTTCTTTGCTCCAAAATCGAATACCAAAATCCAGGCTGCTATATCGTGATGGTTCCAACATCTTGCTTCTGTGTCTGCACGCTTCAAACCCTGTTTCACAACGCCCCATGTTTGACGGTGCAGTCGGGGTGGTATATAAGTCTGCTGTCACTGTGATTTTTCTGTTTATTTCGATCGGGTCTTTTGCGGATGTTGAAACCACACGACAAACAACTCATGCGACTGTCAGCCGAAACCAAAAGGATTTACCAAGACATCGAGCAACTTTTCTGTCCTAAATGAGCAGTGACGAGGCCATGTGCTTCGCGTTTGGAAAACGGAAAATTGCGATGCTGGTTTCGCCTCTTTTGACCAATTAAAGCTCAAAAAATGCAACAAGAAGATGAATGTCTGGCTTTTCTCTGCTCGGAATCCAGTAATCAGATCCTTGCGCTTGGTCTTCAATGTCCCCGCTTCTCTGGTCTCGCAAATGGCACATGGTTATACACAACTCCACGCTACCACCACAACCTGATGAATATTCAAGAACTCGCATTTGGGATTCCTTCGGCTACACCTGCTCTCACTTAATGTTCAAAAGCTGCGATTTCACACACAATATCTCCAACTGCATACACTGACGCAGAAGAGGAACGAACATGATCTCTGCGACATGTAAATCTGGACATCGAAAGCAAGGATAACATGCAGTGTGCTGGCCTCTTACGTCCGGACGCTCAAAATCTTTACCAAAAACCCCAATTCTCCGCCGGTCAGACAGCCCAATGACTCTCTTCGTATGTCTATCGCCCAATCCGGGACACAAACATGACGCTCTAGTCGTGTCAAAATGGCATCGACAGCTTGTTACGCGCGGCACGTGATTGCTCCCTGTCACGACCGTTTGCTCTTCCCTTTTTAGAGATCTTCAGCTGGCCTGTCTATAAATACCTGTTTCTCCTCACCTTGTCTGCTTATTGACACTTCCTTTCCCTCAAAATCAAAACAGCAACGAAGGCCCGGATATCTCTGCTGTATGGAGGGCAAAACGCTGGCCAACTACTGGTCTATATTCTTTTCCTCTGCGCACAATTCTCATGCAAAAAACAAAGTTCAAATTCGCGGATGTTCCTGACGCCGGTGGAATCAAATTGGATCTGAGCTCCTTTTATGTTTCTTCCTGGATCAAAATGCTTTTCCAGTTCCAGATTTGTTCTTACCTTTCCGGCAAGCCAGTTACGACATGGACTGAAAGCGATGGTGGCAATTCATCATGTGATTGCTCTGCGAAGATAAAAAATCAAAATGCCACCATCCGATATCTTGCTTACGCACTCTTCTCTAAGACACCACTGGAATCCTCCTCCGAAATATTTCAAGACTGTTGTACAACTTGTACATTGTTTCTCTGCAACAAAGTAGCACGACAGTCATACTATGCCTGCTTGTCCTGTGTGCTCACATAAGATGTTCAAAGAGGTCGTTTGGACTCTTGTATACTTGCAGTCTCACATTGTGGTCAATATAAATGTCACCCTCATCGTCCAATCCCTTTCCATACAATCTGTCTTTTCCTGAATGTACTTCAAAACCCAGCGCTCTCATTCACATGCTGGGACGATTTCTCGTCCTCTACCTTAGCTATACTTTTTAAAGACAGCACGAGGCCATACATGTGTGTTTTCCCAGCTTCAAGCATGCTTCACTCCCAAGGAAAGCTCCGGTCGGCGAAAGTCAAACAAGTGCCGCAAAAGTCGAATCAGCTGTATGTATGCACATGCAATTGTCCGTTCCAGTAGCTTTATCGGAACTATGAAACGCACTCCATCGAGCGATCAAAGGCTTGATACCCAATGCAAATGACCTGGCTGGCTCCGCTAACAACGTAAACAACGACTCGCATGGGTGATTCGACTCTGAGAACTACAGCGTAACAGGGCTGTAAAAAGATACATGAAGCCTTGCCGCACAAGTAACGTGTGGTGCTGGCTGACACAATTCGAGCCTTTGCAGTCGTGTCTCTGCCGACGAAATCACTCTCTGCCGACGAAGTCACTGTCGTACGTCATCCAGGAATCTGCCGTGAAGCGCGCGACCTAAACCACTCCAAAGTAGTCAGCTCTTCAAAAGCATCGAAGACCTTGCCATGTCTGCAAAGTTGCATAAATTTCTATAACAACGCGCATTTCATGTCTGCCTATCGTCAACATGCATGACTGCGACTCAAGACGCACGAAAGCGGAATGCATGACCCCTCCCTTCGTCAGAATAAAAAAAGATCAAGAATCAGTTCATGTGCGTCTCTGCTTCCCAAATTGAGAGACGGTTGCTTCAGACAGATGTGGCTCTGCTTGTCTGCCTCGGCCTAACAGACACTACCTTCCTTCTAGTCTGATTCCACGGGAGTCAGTCGTGCATAGCTGTTTCGAGACCAAAGTCGCAGAGAGGTGCTCACAATTTTCACGGCTATTGACTTTCTGCCCAAAACTGGTCTTCTGAAGCTTAACAACATTATTTCACCGTATATCCCTGCTTTCAAAACAGCCCAAAAGGATCATGGTCCTGACATGTGGTCGGTCGTTTCCAGTCCCTTCAACACCGAGAAATTCGCGTGGTTCTACCAGCGAGCACTGCAATCCTGCCAACCATGGATACAGACTGCGGCCTTCGCTCTGCAGGCTCTCCTTCCGCAACCAACACTGCTCTCTAGACAGCCCGAGCGCAGGGCTGAAACCTCGTATCTACAAGAACACACATGTCCAGCTGCATCTAGATCTCTTTATTCTGTTTGTGTACACATAAAAGCCCCTCGCTCCAATGGGCATTCATCCAACACAGGCTTCATTCTTAAATTGAACACGATCGCAATCGACTGCGATGATCCCACTGTCGCATCGAGGGGCGCGGATGAAGTAAGACTCTGACCTTTCTTCCGGCGACGAGGAACGCAGAAGTACAAGCTTGCCAGTCTGCTTCCTGATCGAGCTTGAAACGTGACACGTCGAATTCCACGCTTGACCTGATCTGCGAGTGTCATCTGCTCCAAAGACCAGGACGCAACGAGCGGTACCATGCACATGGTGAAAGCGACTTTGTACCCGCAAGACTCCAGAATCCAGTGTCACACCCTCCCTGCTTCCGTTCAAAACCCATCCAAGGCGTCGGGTCAACAACCCCACTGCCCCACCACTCACTTCAACAGCCCGCACATGCACCGACAATCCGGCACGGGACACATGGCGTGCCTCGCAAACCAATCCCTCGCATGATGCCCATGGAACCCATGCGCACAACTCATACAAAACACCATCAGCCTCGCCTCCAAATCCTCGCCCTTCAGCGTCTCCGCGCCGCCGGGCTTCGTCGGATCCGGGCTGCCGAGCCACATCATGCACAGTCCGCAGCGGGGCATCTGGGCACCGCAGTTAGGGCACGCGAGCGCCGGGGAGCTGGTTGAGTGTTTCCCAGCGGGTTTGTTGTGCAGGATTGCGGATTTGGGATTTGCAGGGTGCTGTGCGTGGTAGGGTGCGCCGATGACGGGGACGAGTCTGCTTTTCTTGCCTTGTTCTTTGCGCAAGGCGAGGTTCTGATGGCACTGTGCGCAGCGGATCGCGATGCTGGGTTGTGTGGGCTTGTTTCGGGCGTTGCCATCGCGCGTTATGGACCGCGCGTTGTGCTCCTTTGTGTAGCGTGTGCGCTCCAGGAAGCAACGCCACACCTGCATTTGCTCCAGGTAGATGTCTTTCCAGAGGTACCAGCGCGGATCTTGGATGTAGAGCGGGCAAGCGCGCGAGAGGAGGAGGACAGCGGTTTGCAGTTCCGAGGGGTGCGAGGCCATGTGGACTTGGAGGAGATCTAGGGCACGTGTTGTTAGGCCAGTGAGTAGGAGACCGGATATGGAGCCCATTTGGACGTGCGATGTGGTTGTGTCGGACAGGAAGTGGGAGAGGGCGATGTCGGGGAGGTATTTGAGGGCGAGGGCGACACGGTCGGCGAGGGCGAGCGAGGCCATGTTTACGACAGCGGTCCAGTCGGCGCTTATGAAGTATGTCAGCAGCGACTTCAGGTACGGGTCTATAGTCATCTCAGCCATCCATGCACACGCTTCGCGCTGCTCGACAGGAACGCCGGAGGAAGGAGAAGCACAGGCGATGACGGCACCGAGGCCAATGTGGTCCTGTGGCAGCTTTTCCTGTTGCAGTGCGGTGCGTAGCAGCGCCAAAGCGATGTCCTTATAGCCTTGGAATACTGCAAGAACGACTGCTTTCAGAGGCTCTCCAGCTGCGATGAGGTTTTCGCAGTTGTCTTGCACGCCCTTCTTATCGAGCGGCCATCCACACAGGCTAAGGCAGAGCTGCCTGTTCTCTGGAAACTTTGTGTCCGCCCCTTCAAACGGCGGAAAGTTCTTGGCTTCCACTATCTCCTTCACTGCATCCAGGAACATGTTCTGGCTCGTGTTTGTATCTGGATCGATGCGTCGTTCATCGTACATCTCAAGATTGTTATTCCAGATGGGCTCGATACCAAGGTAATTCAATTCGAGACCGTTGCCAACCATGCCATCTCCACGCGCATGGGTGTCCATTCGCTCAACGAAGTCCCATACATCTGCCAGCCAGGGATCATTCGATACAATGACCTTATTCTGTGCACATCCGAGGGAGTACCCTTCCTGGCAGCGACGCTTGGAACCTTGCAGGAAAGCGAGGTAATCGGAAAGCGATACTTTGGTGTCAGGATATGCCAGACGTAGAATCTGTTCACGTTTCTGCGTGGTTGACTGGTTATGATCGGTCATGCTGAGCTTGTCAAAGTCTTCGGACAGATCTGCAGGGCCATGTCCGCCTTTTCTGCTTATCGCCTCGTTCTGTAAGGCAGAGAGATCTTCCGCTACAGTTCCATGGCGGCTCGTTGGTCGGGCGATGGTAGTGCGATCTTTGTAAATCTCCTCAAGGGCGCTCACATTGATGCGCGGCGCAGGAGGTGGCACCTTGATTACCTCCACCTCTCGGTTGGCATGCAGCGCGAGTGCGCACTGCCCGTCGAGTGGGCTACCTTCCGCCATGAAGTCATACGCCATTACACGATCTTTCTGCTTCTGTGGAAAGTCCTTGCTGTGCCACGGGTGGCGCAAATGATGAGAGACTTTCGTATAATGTGGCGATGACCAAACACGTGCCATCGTGGTGTCGGTTGTTGATTTGAGTGTCTCCAGACGGTGCGAGTGCTGGGACAGCTCTAAGATCTTGAATTCTCCTGTGTTGGCGAGGACTCCGAATGTTCCCTTCTTGGTACCAGAAAATCGCAAACTCCAGATGCTCGCTGGCTGACTGTTGTCGACGATAGATCTGTATTCGAGAATTGCACCGTTGTTATCGTTGCGCTGTTTCACCATGCGCTGATCCCAAACGGTCACGGTGGGGTCGCCAGTGGTTCCCGCAGAGAGGAAGTAGTTTTCGTCCAGTGGGTCTATTGCAATGCTGTGCACTTGCTTAGTCTGGATGTTAGCCACACCCTGCGTACCAGAATCTGCCGGGTGTCAGCATAAAAGGCACAGGTTGCTGCTGTTGGCTACTGGACATACCTCGGAGGTCGTATAGCCGGACGTACTGTCTCTGAACGCCTGCAAGAAGCGTATCGGGCTGATCCCTGAAGAACTTGATGCTGGAAACGGCTTCTGAGCTTGCGAGCTTTCGGTATGGCTCGTCTTTGGTCGTGAATCTTGCATCGTTCATGTCATAGATATTCAAGCAGACATCGTTCCTCACCCTGTCCAGACCGGTCGCCAGAAGGTTCTTGTGGCTGAAGGCGATGGAGTTGCATTTCCTCTGATGCCGGATAGGAAATGCGTGCAGAAAGTCGCCTTCGGGCTTGGTAGGGTCCAGCTGCACAATATGTGCCTCTCCGGAAGCCGAGCCAATAGCGACGACATCAGGATCTTTCTTGGACCAGTCGAAAGCTGTGTAGTTGGGGAGCTTATCGCGTATCAGAATCTGTCGATAGTTGACCTTGGACCCCGAGAAGCTCTCGATCTCACACAGTCGGAGCCGGTTGCCTGCAACGTCGATGATCAAGAAGCGAGGCTGATAGCGCGTGGAGTGCGGCGACCACCTGATGGCAGCTTCCATGTTGCCAATCACCAGGACGAAGTACCACTGTGCCGAAAGTACCAGAATCTAGCTCGTGCAGGACTCATTGAACCTCGGTCGAGGAGCGGTCGAGGAGCAATATGTTGACTACAGGCAAGCGTCATTGGGTTGGACTCATCCGCGTCCAATCGAAAGAACGACGAGTGGAGACGCGGAGGGGCCAAGGGTGAATGCAACCGACGCGTGACATCAGCCCTATCGCTCCTCCCAAATCGATAAGAACGGCAAGTGCCGCCCCGCTAAAACTTTCCTACCAGCCAGCATCTCGAACTTTTCTACAATTCTGCCAACCTCACCAAAGCACCGCCTCCATGTCGCAAAAACGCAAGCACGAAGACGTCGCTGACGTCGAAGCCGCCGAGCCCGCCACGGCGAAGAAGCCGCGCTCGTTCCCCAACGCCGGCAAGACGCGACACAAGCGGCCCAATGCCGCCAAAGACAAGGACTCGGAGTACGGCGCCAGCGCGAACGCGCTCAAGAACCGGATACGCGATCTGAAACGCCTTCTCGCGCACGTCGACAACGTCCCCAAGCACAAGATGTCGGCGAGCTCGCGGATCGAGAGGGAGCGCGAACTCGAGGCGTGCGAGCACGAGCTCGAGGAGAAGACGATGAAAGCCAGGGAGAGCGAGTACAGGAAGAAAATGATTGGGAAATATCACCAAGTCCGGTTCTTTGGTAGGGCACAGCAACAGTCGGTGTCGTGAGGCTGGCGCATACTGACGGCTGCAGATCGGCAGAAAGCGACCCGCGTCATGAAGCGCCTGAAGAAAGAGCTCGCCACGGCCGCAGACGACGATGAGAAGACTATTCTGCAGAAGAAATTACACAACGCCGAGGTTGACGTCAACTACGCCATATCGTACCCCCTCATGAAGCCGTACTCGTCATTATATCCCACGTCGAAGAAACCAAAGTCCAAGAACGCCGGGACAGACGACAGCGACGAAGCAAAGAGCAAACCAGAGGAGGTCGATGGACCCAAAGGCGACGTCATGGTGTGGAAGATGGTGGAGCAAGCCATGGAGGAGGGCACGTTGGAGACGCTGCGGAACAGTAAGAGCAGGGAAGACATACCCGGCGCGCCACCGAAGAAGAGCACGTCTGCGAAGACAAAGACACCGACAGCGAAGGATGCACCGCCCAAGAAGAAGACATACGCGCCGCTTATCGTGCCGGCGAACAGGAGGGAGGCAAGAGCAGCGGCACGAGAAGCAGATGAGGACAGCGATGGAGGCTTCTTCGAGTAGCACCCAGGCCATTTGGCACAGCGACATCATATGCATGACATACCCGCGACGCCGTCGCCCACAAATCCCCCCAAGCGCTCAAACCCAGCGATGCAAAACTCGTTACGAAGCAATGACACCCCCGCACCGCCCTCCACAATAATCCACCTCCCCAACACCCTCACGCCCCAGCGACCCGCATAGGATGCGCTTCTGTGTTCCACACCCACGTGTTATTCCCATCTCTCGCCACCTGCCACGGCGCATCGTCGTCCACCTGGATGAGGTAGCTGTACTTGAGCACCTCAGCGAACCAAAACGACTCCATCATATCCGCGAACCCGCCGCCGCCGGGCACATTAACGTCGTTAATCGTGCTGTACCCGCTGCCCACCCGCGTCGTCGCGTTGATGGCTACAAACGCCTCCCACGCCCACTCGCGATACTTGGCGTCCCCCGTCGCCCGGTACGCGTAGTAGTAGCTCTCGATGACCTCCGGGCGCAGCTGGTACCCCGGGCTGAGGATGTAGAAGCCGTTGCGGGCGAAAAAAGCCATTTGGTCGGCGGGCACGCGCGCGGCGTCCCAGCCAAAGACCTCGGGTCCGATGGAGGTCGCGGTCGCGGCGTAGGTGGCGCGGCACCCGTCGACGAGGCGCAGCCCAAAGTCGATGTAGCGCTGCGAGCCCAGCGTCTGGCCGCCGAGGATGAAGTTGCCGCCGTCGAAGCACGCGAGGTGCTCGCTTGTCCGGAACACCTGCGTGCCGTTGTACATGGCTGCGAAGGTGAGATCGGGCCGCGTCAGCGGCTGGCTCGCGAGGAAGGTGATTGTCGAGTCGGCGGCGAGCTCCCAGCGGTCTCGCAGCGATGCGAACCGCGATGGCGAGTACATGTACGTCTTCAGCAGGTACTCGTAGAAGCTGTCTGCACCGCCGATCCAGCCGCCGTACGCGTCGAGGAATTCGCCCGTCGTCGGATCGATGTTCATGCCCGGCAGGCCTGGGAACGGCTCCGCACTCGCAGGCGAAGGGGAGAGCAGATAGGCTTCTGCGCGCGCGACGAGCGCCGCGTACGACGGGTCGCCTGAGAGGTCCGACAGCCGCGTCCATTCGAGGATCAGGGTGCCGACTGTGGCCAGGCCGTTGGGCTCGGGTCTCACGCCCCCGGAGGTGAAGTCCAGGAGATTGTAGGGCACGCCGCTGGGCGTGTTGAAGGCGTAGCTCATGTTGTTGGCGAGGTTGATGGACTGCGTCAGCAACGCGGTGACGTGTGCTGGGTCGTCGGCGAGGTGGGCGAGCGGGCCGGACAGGAAGTCGTAGCCTGACAGCATGCCGCCAAGGTACCGGATTGTGGTTTCGAAGAGCGACACCGTGCTCGAGGTTACAGACCAGTCGATGGTGGGGATGTAGGCGATGATTTGGTTCACAATGTCCTTTTGGCCCATGACGAGCGCCGTGCTGAGCGCGTCGGCGGCGGAAGCGCCCCAGCCATTACTGGATATGTGTCAGTGGTCGGGTTGTAGCTATTCAGTGGAGTGTGTGTACCGCGAATTCCCGTATGTGTTTGTGACCGGATGGAGTTCGTCATTGGGAAACGCATATTGATAGTATCCTTCCCAACTCAACCTGAACGTGTCGATGACAGCCTGTGCTCGATCAACTGGAGGTGCATATTGACGTTTACCCCAGGCACCATGTTCGGGTGCATTTGCAGGGAGCGCAGCGACAACAGTCAGTGTGACAGCACTGAGCGCCCAAACGCGGGGACGAACCATTGCAAGCTGTTGTTGACCCTTGAGGGTCTAATCGAGGGACTTTATGATTGCGAAGAGCAAAACGAGCGGAATGCTTGGTTGGTCCCTCCTTTATACAGAAGCTTGGTCGGGGGAAGGCAGGGAACGATGTGATAATGTGAGCCAATATACACACAGACTAATGCCGTCTAAACCGTTAGTGAGCCTTTGCAAGGAACTCATCTGGTAATAATGGTCATGTTGGCCAGCAACAATCATCTAGCCGTCTGCCTCGACGTTGTGATTGCAATCGACATGGAGGTGGTGGTTGTGCGCCAATAAGGTCATGCTGTCCCAGGTGAATGGTAAAGCATGTGCTATTGTCGCGTGATTGGGTTTCGGTTGAGGAAGGTGCGAGGCCGAAATGACGGTGTTGTCATACGGCGCGCGTGCAGCCAATATCTTGTGCGTCCATCTAGCATGTGTTGTAGATCACTCCGCTCCGACAGCCTTGCATGTCGTTGCTTTCTGTTCTGATCTTCGTTCCTCAGCGACGGGCTACTTCCTCAGGCTCTGTCAGTGACACAGGCGATTCGGCATCGATACTGCAAAGCGCATCGGAATCCTGGCCGGTGCAGTTATCCACAGAATGCTTGGCTGTACTCACGAAGGGGACTGAAAGGGAAGCCAGTCGGGTGGGCTGCGTGCCTGACCATATGCGCCATTACCTATTGGGTGCGGGGAACTGCTGCAGCTAATTAAGTATCGCCGGGAATGTAGCCGTGCATTAATCTCCGCGCCACCCGCATCCTATTCTCACTTCGAGCTTCAACACTGTTAGGTCATCTGCAAAATGGTGATGTAGTAGGTCAGTCGGACATCGAATTCGTTCCATTGGTCTATGTTGTCGACCATCTCTTTCACTCCGCGGCACCAGCAATCATGTCGGCTCTGACCAGTCAACCTGCTCTTGCACTGGACCTACGCCGCTTGCGTAACTGAGCTTGAGTCGTAGTCTGAGTCTCGCCGGTGGGGTCTGTGGTTTTGTGTCAGTCTGTCTCTTTTTGACGCAGGAAATACGCAGGCTTACCCCATTGACAGATGTGACTCGCATTTGTTGTGTCGCATCTTGTCCTGCACCTAGCTCACTGGTACTGATAGGCTGCAGCTGCAGCTTTTGACTCTTTGGTACAGCGGCCTGCAGATTGACTGCAGACAGTTGTCCCATGCCTCCTGTGTTCCGAAATCGAGCAAGCAGTTGGACGGCGTTGGCGTCACGCTTGAGCTGAAAAGTGATGGCGAGGTCGTTCTTGCTGTAGACTGGGTGTGCGGGCGGTCCCGAGGCCACTGGAGGGGTTGAGGTCTGGGGTGGTGGCGATGACATGCCACCCAGACCACCGAGCAAGTCCATCGATGCTGCTTGTGATGGTGCTTGCGATTGTGAAGGTGCTGATGAACTTGGTGAGCCGCTGTTGAATAGATCCATAATGTTTGCAACGTTCGACTGTGGTGTAGGCGATGTCGTGTGAGGGGGTGGTGAAGTTGTGGATGTTCCGCCTCCACCGAGGATGTCCGCCAAAAGGTCATGGTTCTGCTGAGAGCCACTGGCTGCACCATTTGTATCCGGTGCGGCAGAGTCGCCCATGAGATCGAGAAGGAGATCTTCTGTCGCTGCCGGAGCAGCCTTCTTCTTGCTGATGACCTTGGAGTGTCGCTTCTTCGTGGCTTCGCCGAGGACGCGAGACTCCTCGCGGATCTCTGGGGGTGGCATCTTCTCAAGTACACCTCTCCTGATGGCGTCATGTCCAAACATGTTGCTGTACTCGACCGCTCGCTGCTGTGTCTCGACATCAAGGTTGGAGCCGTATCTTTGCAGCAGTCTGCGGAGGCGCTCGACCTGACCGGCGTCGCTGAGTCGTGTTGTCAGCTTCATCGAGGCTGTGATGATGTATTGCTGGACAATGAGGCCAGCATAGCTGCTGCTCAGAATCGTCTCGAACAGATCGACGATGTCGCTCTCCTTGACTTCCTTGACGAGTTCCTCCTCTTCATATTGCCCACCGCGTAAAAGGGCGTCGCCGTACTCGCCAATGACCCAAGAGCCTGCTAGAGTCAATCCCTCCTGTGTGATATCTTCCTTCAACGCTGCGTAGAGCTTTTGTACAGAGTACGTTTGGAGATCCGTGGTGGTGGCGATCAATCGAACGAATGATGAGAGGATCTGCTCCTTGACGTAGCTGCCGGCCTTGAGACATGGATTAGCGCTGGAAGAGAGTAAGCTGTTTTACACTCACAAGCTTCAGTACACGCAGCATGGTATCGACGTGCCATCTCTTGTTCGGCGCAAACCTATCGGCTGCGACTCCAATCTGTGATGTCATGACAGGCTTGAACTCGTTGTCAGCAACTTCCAGGAAAGCAAGCAATTCGCGGATCAGCACGCGCACGTTGCTCTCGTTGATTAGAGTAAAGCTGAGATCGAGCGCACGTCTGCGGATGCTAATGTCAGGGTCGCGCAGACAATCCAGAATGGTGTTGCGGTGGCGCTGAACGGCGTTCGGCTCGACTGCAACGACTTTGTTCAAGGTGTTGAGTGCGACGTATCTGATGTTGTTGTCTCGGTTCGAGAGGAACTTTCCAAGAATGTTCACGCCGAGCACTCGAAGGCCAGAGTCTGCTTCAATGTCGAGGATGGTGAGTACGGCCTCATACAGGATCGAGTTTCCAACGTTCTTGGATGAGTCTGTGTTTGTGGCGACCTACACATGTCAGCCGTGGCTTCCCTAGAGTAGCCTGGACACGTACCTGGGCGAGGATGTCGTTGATCTGCTCGCTGACCTGGACGTGGCCGCGCGCCAGGACTCGCAGCAGCTGCAGGAGCTTGCACTGGACAAAAGGATCCGTGATGCCTGTTACGTCGTGCTCGGGCGCATACCCTGATGAGGAGAGACCCTTCAGGATCTTGACCAGAGCGGGGACTTGGGGCCTGAAAATGTCCCTGACGCCATTCTCATCGTCCTCTGCCTCGTCTGCCTCGCACAAGTTGTGGACTAGCGTGATGCCGCACAACAACACGCCGTGGTTGCGGTCTTGCAGCAGCAATTTGGCCTTGTCTAGAAAGTGCTCCTGCAGATCAGGGACCTTTCTGCATATCCTCATGGCGCACAGGGCAGCTTTTCGGCGAATGTAGGGGTTCGCGCTAGATATTATCGTCTCGACTTCGGGGAACAGATCTCGGGCCATCTCGACGGAGGCGATGTTGCCAAGGGTACAGAGCGCGAGACCGACCGTGTACTGGTTGGGATGGTTCAGGTCGCTGTTCGGGGGTCAGCTTCTCCAGGCTGTCAAGTGCCAGGGCAACCAACTTCTTCAAAGAATTGGTGACCAGTGTCAAGACCTCCTGGTTCTCGTCCAGCAGCAACATGGTGCCCAGGTAACCCAGACGCTTGTCGGCGAATCGCGGGGATGCCAGCAGCTTCAGACACTCAATCTGTCCAAAGTGCGTCCTCTCGCCAAGAGTGAAGAGGTACAAGAGCTTCGCAACATTATTTCTCCTGCTTCACCGTCAACTTGTGCCCCTCCTGCTGCTGCCACATGGCATTTGCATTGCAACGCACCTCACGTTGGAGTCGTGGCTCTCCTCCCTGAAGCTGGCACGGATGGCGGCACTCTCCTTCTGCACGACAGCGCGCTCGTCGGCGATTGTCTTCGCGGCTCGCACATTTCGAATGAATTGCTTGACTAGGCTTCCTTAGCATGCGTGCATCGCTGGGGGGTGTGATGCTTGGCGTACGCGAGGCCATGGTGACGGTCGCAGGGACCCCACCCCAGGAATTACGCGGGAGAGGATCGAGCAGTCGCGTGCAGGCGTCGAGGGCGCGGGGCGTGGATGTGGGCTGCCGTCGCTTGGTGCTGCTGTTTGCGCTGCTGGCTACGTTGGCACTATTCGTGGTGCACGGTGAGGTAAGCCTTACAGCCAGCGAGCCAGGGTCGGCGCACGGCGACTCGCGACTCCGCTGCAGCCCGAGCTTGTCGCAGCCTGACTCGCGGAGCCGCTGATGTCAACATCGAGCATCGTGCATGCAACCCCGGCGCGCCTACCCAAGCGCCCTGTTTACGCCGTATATACTGTGCGTGAGGCTGGATCTAGTCGCCATGTTGGCTCTGACTTGGCTCTGACTTGGCTCCATGGCAGCAAAACTGCTTCCCCAGGGCCGCTGCAGTCACAGACCGCGGCTGTCTCGGAGGCCTCTGACAGCACCGAGTGACCCGGGCACGTCGCAGATCACGGGCTGACCACCACATGTCGCGGTCCACCAGTAGTGCCACTTCTAGTCTTCTCCTTCGTCCTCCTGCTATGCACGCTTTCTTGGACCATCATGGCCGAGTCTACCTCTGTTGACGCGCACCCACACAACGGCCATACAGAACATGTTTCACCGCGACCGCGCAAGCCCACGCGCATCGACTTCCTCAAGCCACAGCTCAGCGACGAGTCTGTGAAGCAGCACTTGGAGGCGGCGTCAGGGATCTCGAGGTCTGACGGAGCTGTTCTGCCCCGCACGCCATGTACTGACGCCCTCCAGCGGTAGCACGACTCCCATCCCCGCCGATGCCCCTCCCTCCGTCCAAGCCACGTCCTCTGCGCGCCGCCAGATCCGCGCCCAGCAGAAGCGCCGCATGTTTCCCACCATCGACTACGTGGGTCGCGTCTCGCACTTCGACCCAGACAGCGACTATCATGACTTCCACGGCTTCTTCGTGCTCTTCTGGATCGGCCTGGCCATCATGGTCATCACCTCGATGCTGCGCCAGGTCAAGGAGACCGGCTACCCCTTCCAGATACGACAATGGAATCTGTTCAGAGAGAAGGTGTGGGAGCTGGGGCTAGTCGATGGCGCAATGGTGGGGAGCACAGCCTTGGCGCTTCCACTTCAGAAGCTGTTCTTGAACGGCAAGGGTTCACTGCGGTGGAGTCAGCTGGGGATGGCGATCCAGAGCATATACCAGGCCTTCTGGCTCTCCTTTTGGTGCACGTATGTATGCTCTCCTACGGACAGCAGCAGAATAGCTGACGCTGCGCAGATATCCCTTCATTCGCGACTGGAGCTGGACTGCTCAGGTCTTCTTCACCCTGCACTTGCTTGCAATCTTCATGAAGATGCACTCCTATGCGTGAGTTTAACCAAGGACGCGAGCGTTCTGGTCGCTCACCGCCTGTACAGCTTCTACAACGGCCACTTGAGTGAGACGCTCCGCCGCCTCAACGACCTGGACACGCCTGAGAAAGCCAGCAAAGCTGCGGCAGTTCGATACCCCAAGCCTCGCACGCACCTACACGAGATTCCACAATCGCCAAGTCAGAGCACCCCTGATGCTGCAAACCAAGAGTCTCTGCGCCAGCTTCGTGAAGATCTTGCCTTTGAGCTCTCGTCACCCCTTGGCCGCGTGTCGTACCCAGAGAACCTCAACCTCTACAACTGGGTCGACTACATCTTCTGCCCCACGCTCTGCTACGAGCTCGAATACCCTCGCGTGACCCACATCCGCCCGCTGGAAGTCTTTTACAAAGGTCTGGCCGTCTTCGGCTGCATCTTCCTGATGGTCATCACAACCGAAGAGTTTATCCTCCCAGTCCTAGACGAATCAGCAATCGCCCTGTATCACTCCAAAGGCGCACTGGACTTCAGCCTGATCCTTGCCGAGACCATTGGGCGCCTGCTATTCCCCTTCATGATCACATTCTTACTCACCTTCCTTGTCATTTTCGAATACATCCTCGGCGCCTTTGCCGAGATCACACGTAAGCCAACCATCAGCGCAACGAGTGCAATTACAGCTAACACGCAAGACAGGCTTTGCGGACCGCCAATTCTACGCCGACTGGTGGAATTCCTGCGACTGGCTCGAATTCTCGCGCGAGTGGAACATACCCGTGCACCACTTCTTCCGACGCCACGTCTACTCGGCAAGCAAGAACCACCTCTCGCGGCCTCTTGCCACGCTCATCACTTTCCTGATCTCGGCGCTGGCGCACGAGCTGGTCATGGGCTGCATCACGCGCAAGTTCCGCGGCTACGGCTTCTGCGCTATGATGCTGCAGATGCCGATTGTCATGGTGCAGAGGAGCAAGTATGTCAAGGGCAGGACGCTGCTGAACAACGTGCTGTTTTGGTGTAGCATGGTGCTGGGGCTGAGCATGGTAAGTCGGTTACTTCGTCAAACAGGCTCACGGCTGATGATCACTAGATGTGCGCGCTTTACGTCCTTGTATAGACCCACACGCTCAGGCGGACGGGATATAGATGTGCAACTGTGTTTGTTTTGCTGTAGACGGCTCGCGAGATACCCCCCTCTCTCTCCCCTACTTTCAGTCACGCTGTCCAATCGAAAAACAATATACTCACGCTGCTCTTCTCTCATATGTAAAAAGACCTGCCCATTTACTTCATACTACTGCAGAATAGAATAGAAAGTACTAATTAGCACCTTTGCACGTAAGCAGAACTCAAATTCGCACATTTCAGGACTACACAGAGCGCGAATATCCAGAGACGAGCTTTATTCAGAGCAAGACTACGGCATCGTCACTCAGGACTCAACACTAGCTAACGATATAATCCTGTCCGCAGTTCCCGTTGCTGGCAAATATACCACCGTTGTTGAGCGAGCTTGTGAACAGCCCCCACGCTTGGTTGGCGGGTGCGCACACATCTTGTATCTGCAGATAGCACTGTCGGGTTGAGGCTCTGCCTACGGTTCCGCCGCACTTTGGATTCTTCATACACGCCACGCAGCAGTCATACGCGTTGTTCGTGTCGAACGACACGTAGGTTGAGGAGAAGTCCGCGTTGTTTATGTAGTTGTTGTTGACCCTGAAGATGATGTTGTCGTCGGCGCATCCTGCGTAAAAAGTTGCTTGCGGCGCGCTCTCGGTGACGGTGACTGTCTCACTGACAGTGGAGGTGGTTGAGAAGGTGGTCGTGGTAGTTTGCGTGGTCTAGATGGGTAATCAGTATGTTTGCATCGGGGGGGGCGCCTTTGTTCTTACCGAAGCAATCTCTGTCACGGTCGTCGAGGCAACTATGGGTGTGATAGTGGCAGTCGTAACTTCTGTGGAGGTACTTGTAACGTAGGAGGTAGGCTGAGGAGCCGTAAGAGTCTTCGTCTTAGCTGCAGTCTTCGTGATTAACTTGGTCGTAATCACAGCCACGAAGCCTCCACACCCAACAGCAGTCGGATAAAACGCAGGGGAAACCGTGACTCCTCCTCCAGGAAGGAACTTAAGATGGTACTTCTTCGGAGCGGCTCGGTCGACCAAGCCCATTTCAGCCCGTGCATCTACCGGCTTGCCAGCAATAGCGCGCCTTTTCTTCTGTGAATTTGGGATAGACGACTCAATCGATACAAAGCCGGCGGACGCTGCAACTGTGGTCGTGCCACCAGTATCTGTTGTAGTCGTGAGGGTAGTCGACGTCGTGAACACGGTTACTGTCTCGCTTTTGGTCTCGAAGAACGAGTTCGTCAGTGTCTCCGTGAAAACAGAAGTTGATTGTGGCAGCGTAAGCGTTGTCTAGTGCGAAGTTAGTCAATCGCTCCTTCTCCAGATGAGCATGACGTACGCTACTTGTTGAAGTCGCCGTAGAGGTGGAGGTGACGGTCGTTTTGGGCGTGACAGTCGCCTTGGGTATGACTACTGTGATGCGAGTAGCCGTGAGAGGTAACGTCAAGATCTTGGAAACGGTCTTCAAGGAAGAGGTTGACTTGGGACCATAGCCAGTGCTACAAGCAACGAATGATTTGGTTGTCGCAGCTGCATACACAGTAGGGGTAGCCAAAGAGGCCAGTAGGGCGGTGACTGTAAAGAAGTGCATTTTGCCTTGGATCGTATCTCAGCGAAGTGCATATCGAGCCTCTGTAGACGTTCAACGCGTCTTTATATGCTTTCACTCAGCCATGGTTCTCGATGACCTCCGGCGACAACGTGAGAGCTGCATCACAGCTGAAGTCCATGTGTCGTCCCCGCAGATCCAACCCGGTCCCCTGTTTAGGCGTTGATCGAGAACCCAGATTTATCCTCACCCGTGACTGTCTCGGCTTGACGAAGGTAGTGGCTTGACGGTAGCAGCTGAAAGGGTGTTAGGGATACTTTGATTGGTGTGAGCATTAGACGCGGGAGAATAGTCTTGGTGCATCTTACCAGAGGGTAGCTGGCGCTGCCACGGATACCGGTAAGGCGAGCCGCAGACTCAATCGTACAAGCTCGCTGTTGTTACTCCTTCCATTTCAGCGTCCAGCCTTCGGCTTTGGGGCAGAGCTGACTATCTCCTTGCTAGTTTCCCGGGCTTGAACCTGTTGAGAGGGGCAATTGGGCGTGTAGCTGCTGCAAGTCGTTGTGCCTGAGCCTAAAGTGGTGAGGAGGCGCGAGCTAGCCCAAGTGACGTGGTGAATACCCCAGCCCTGCAAGGCAACAGATCAGCCTCAGCCAGCCTCAAAATTGCAGGATTGGCGGTAAGCATCTGACTAGAACGCTTGGAAAGTATGCCGTACATCGTAGGTTAGACAATTATCCTTTTCGCTTGACGACCATAATGGATTGCAGGTTCTTCGGAACGGGCACTGTGTCGCAATGCATGGCAAATACTGTATGCCTTTTGAGGCTGCGTCAGGCTGAGAAGCGTGGGCAAATCCGCCTCGGTCCACGACGCAAGAGCTTCAAGGCTACATCAGTCCAGTCCGGGCGAATTCCAGAAACTCCAAAAAGTGCAACCAGCCCATGTGCATAGTGCACACCCGCGCAGCGCAAGCTGCAGATCCAGATATCCAGATATCCAGATCATGAATCTAGACGGCTCACAGCGGTCAAGGACTGGCGGATTCATCGAAATGCGCATAAGCTGCGTACCGATTCAGATGTAAAAAAAGGCGCAGCCAATCGCGTGTATTACCTCGGCCACCCCGAAGATCTTTCGGCATCTGTTCGGCTTGCATGAGGCTTCAATCTAGCCTCAAAATACTCGTGGAGCGCAGTAAGGTGGAAAGCGGAGCTCCTTAAGGTTGAACCGAGCCAGTCCAGCGACCAGAAGCCAGGTAAGAAACCTAGAACACACCTTACGACGCAGCCAAGAACAAAGTCTGGGTAGTTGGATGGAAGGTGCGCCACGACGGAGTCACAGGGCACCCTCCGTGTTGTGATAAGATGTACATGCTGCTACCTAGGTACACTACCATGACAGACGGCGAAGACAGCGTCGCACAGTAAGAAAGACATAAGGGTATCGTATTTGCCGCGTCTGCCCCAGAATCGAGCTCATGTTACCCATGAACACGTGCGCCGTATGCCGCTAAGAGGATGGGGATTGTAAAAGTGATAAGAACGCCGCCATATATGCAATAAAGAAATGTCTCAGAGACCAATGCGCGTCACAACATAACGTTACGCTCAGCGCTGCCGAAGCACTGTGTCAGAGCAACCAAGGCGGCTAGTCTTGACCCAACATCTCGCTGTCACCGAAGTCTTCGTCCTCATCTATCACCATTCCGTTAGCCTGTGCGGTGACATTGAGTATGACATCGGGTTCCTCGCCGTCTTCGTACATGGTTCCTTCGTTGTCGGAGAAGGAAGTCTGTCGGTGTTGGGCATCGTGGTCGGCGTTGAGGAATTGACGGAGACGTTGAACGCCGACGCCGCTGAAGACACAAAAGACGTCGCGCTGGTGTTCGTTGAACTCTGAATGACATTAGCGGTGTGACCAAAGGCAGGTACAAAGTTCACTCACCTGGTGGTGCCTCGCGGCAGTAAACAAGAAGATCGTCGCGAAGGAAGGCTTGTACGCCAGTCAGACTCAAGTGAGTGAGACGGGGACAATTATTAAGGAGCGCGTGGATGCCTTGAAGAGTGAGGTTGGTGCAATAACTCAAGTGGACTCTCTCCAAAACACTAGCCTGGATCGGTCCACTAGAGCCCATCTGCTTTGGTTTTGCCAGTGCCAGTATACTGCGGTCTGTAATGGCTGCGCACTTCACCAGACCTATCCGCTTCAGCTTAGGAAGCGAGGCCAGCTGCGTGACAGAAGTATCGGTAAGGTTCGTACAGCAAGCCAGATCGATGTATCTGATCCTGTTGCACAGCTTCACTAATTGTGCAACGCCAGTATCGGTAATTCGCGAACAGTGGCCGAGATGTATGTAGTGCAGGTTCTTGCCCAAGCGAGTGATGGCCATCACCGCTCTGTCTGTGATGTTGCGACACTTGGCGAGGACCAAGTTGCGCAGTCTCGGTGCTGCAGAGACGATCCTCTGAACGCCGTAATCTTGCAGCTCACCGCAGTCTGTCAGGTCCAGGATACGCAGACTCTCGTAAGTTGCCTCGACTGGAAGACGAAGGAACGCCTGGTCCGTGATCTTCCAGCAGTGCGCTAATCGCAGCTCTCGCAGGTGCGGCCCTTCTGTTATAAGCGTTGTTATCGAGTCGTCTTCGAGATTCTTGCAATCGTGGAGGTCGATCTCGAGGATGTAGCGACAGTGCAGAGCAAAAGCTATTATGCACTTGTCGCTGAGCTGGGAGCATCCGTTAAGCTTCAGCCTCTTTAGGTGCTTGCAACTCTTGGCTACCTCCTCGAGCGAATCGTCTGTGATCTTCTTGCAGTTTGTAATGTTCAATCCCTGCAGCCGGACTGCGTGCTTCGCCAAAGCGTACATTGTCTGATCGCTTACAGACTCCACGCTCGTGACGTCCAAGGCCAGGAGACTTCTGTTATCCTCCAGTATCGCTGTCAGACTCAGATCTGAGAGCTTGGTGCAGTTTGTGAGAGTCAATCTCTCGATGCGCTTGCATGTGCGCAACGACATGAGAGTGCCGTCGCTGACTTCGCTCGCCAATGCCGACAGATTGAGGCGTTTGATGAGACTGCTGTAGTCGAAGAAGCTAGCTGCGGTGCTGACCGTCTTGATGACACTCTTGACGCTCGTCCATTTGTTCGTCGACGGCCTGTGCCACAGCAGTCCAACAGCATTCCTGGACCAGTCTTTCGAGACCTGCATACAGTGCAAGAGGTCGCTAGGAGAGGCGAGCTTTGCGAAGACGGCGATCATGAGTTCGGCGGGTAGGCGTGAGACTGGAGAGATGCGGTTCTGCTCCTCGATGGCCCGCCGACGGGCTTCATCGTCGGAGTCCGGAGAAACGGAGGGTGCAAGGGACGACAGCGAGTCGTTAGACTGCAGCATGATCGAGTCTTTGTCATCATCGTAGCCGCGCTCTGGCGAGGTGGATGCGGAGGTGTCGGAGCGGGACCTGCTCTCGTCTCGATTCTGTCTGCAGGAGCGCGCCATGTTGGATGGTGCTTCTAGGGTCTATCGTACTCAGGACGGAAGACCAGGCTCACGCGCGGATTCGCCCGGCGTAGAGTGGCAGCAAGAGTTGTTCGGAGAAGCACACGGGCGGTGGTAGGCAGAGGGTTTGTTCTAAGGCTGTGAGGATTGTGATGGGCGACAAGCGGTTCCAGGTTCACTCCAGGGCTAGGCAAGCGTAAAAGGCGCCTTCCTGTGACGGACCAACATAAACAGTCGAGCAGGAAGTGAAGGGAGGGGTGTCGGCCAAGAAACGCGCTCTAGCACAGGCGATGAGGGGACTGTAGGGCTGACGGACGCTCGCTAGTGCTATGACGCGGGACGGCGCTTCATGCGGCGGTACAGCAACACGGTGCAGCGATGGGACGAGGATATGAATGGAGCAATCGCACTTGCCTACGAGATCGTGAGGGGTAGCGGAGAGGAGGAGGAATAGCAATGTAGAAGGCAGGGCGTGCTGTGCTGTCTTCTGGCTGTGACCGCTCTGCAGGCGCAACCCTGTCCGCATTAACCGCTTGCAGACTGCAGTTTGAGACGCAAGAATGCAGCACCAACCAACACTGTCAACCCCAGACTTTATACTGTAGCGCCACTTCACACAACAACCTGCTCCGTAGATGCGCTTCTAGTTGCACCATCGGTAACACGGCCTCTTCACCACCGACATTAGGCCTTATGTAGCAGCTACTGCTGAGGCCGCGCGCACATCACAGCCGCTCGTGATCTTTGTATGGCCAAGTTCCATTGCTGTGATTGCTGCGGTTGCCCGAGCCTAGCTTGACGCGGGGCTGTGTGCATGTGTAGACTTCAGAGCCAGCTTGAGAGCGTTGCATCGAAGTCTTGCTTGTTCAAGGAAGCAATTACTGTGACGCTCATGCTATCAATGAGGGCTCGAGACGTCTTCCACCGTTATATAGGCTAGCAGTTCCGCCCACGTCGGAAACTACCCGACGCCATTTTCAAAAATATGATCTTCAACGTAGACGCACTCGATTGATTTAGGAGACATCTCTGAGTGTTCCTTCGCATATATCTGCGCTGACTGTAGACCGCTCTTTGTTCAGTTACTAAATTTGACATGGCGACCAGAGGTAATCCACACGCTACGAGTGATTTGAAGCTAGCAGTCCACGCTCATACAAAATCTACGGCACGCAAGGTCCAGGTGTCCTCTGAATACTTCGTATGCCAGGCAGACACTACCAGCATTGTCCCGCCCAGAAATGGACTGAAGCTTGAAGAGGCATACGTCCAAGTGAATTCTGCGACACATACTAACAGGCATCTTGAGAGCCGCATGATCAGCAGTTTTGGCCTCGACTCTGCTGCGAACAGGCTGTCTCGAAATCGCGGAGCCAATCGGAGAAGCGAGGCGCCCAGATTTGCGCCACACGGACACCAGCCACAGAGATGAGGGATGGTTGCTCTGACTTGAGCAGCGGTCCTGCCGAGTATTCTCGAATCCAAATTCAAGTAGACACGTCCTCAAGCACTGTCGTATGCGACCCAAGGCAAAGCAGGCCTCTCTGCTGAAATGCAAGTTGTGACGTTGTAGGTGGCTTTGCTTGTGACCACCGAGGGACCGTGTGGACATAGACCCTGGGCATGATCACCTCGACCTGAACACGACACCTCCGCCTGCCCATTGTCCCTGAGGCCTGACAGCTGCATTCTCCCCTCCCCTCCCATGCACCGCCTATAGAACGCATGCTGTTCCTGCATCGCAGCAGGTTCCCTTCCCGATAGCATGTCTTCCGCTCGCTATGCCCCCTCCACCGCCCATTCGATGCCCCAGCAGGCCGCATACCGCGCTCCCGCCCCTGTCGCTGTCTCCAATGCCCCACCGGGCACCTTTGTGCCGGGGACAAAGGTCCAGGTGGGCAGCCACCGCGTAGTCATCGAGAAGTACCTTTCGGAGGGTGGCTTCGCCCATGTCTACCTGGTCCGCGTACCGAAGACCGATGGGCACACGCCAGAGACTGCCGTCTTGAAGCGGGTGGCCTGCGCAGATAAGGAGGCGCTGGCTAACATGCGGACGGAGGTAGAGACCATGAAGAAGCTGAAGGGGCACCACAAGATCGTCACCTACTTCGACTCGCACGCCTCGCAGTTGAAGGGTGAGGGCTATGAAGTCTTCCTGCTGATGGAGTTCTGCTCTGGCGGAGGACTGATCGACTTTATGAACACTCGACTACAGCACCGCCTCACCGAGCCTGAGATTTTGCACATCTTCTCTGATGTTGCTGAGGGTGTCGCGACGATGCATTACCTCAAGCCGCCGCTGCTCCACCGAGATCTCAAAGTCGAGAATGTCCTCATTACGAAGGCCGGAGGGAACACAATTTACAAGCTGTGCGATTTTGGCTCTACTGCGCCGCCGCGCCCTGCTGCTACTACAGCTGCAGAGGGGAGGCTGATCGAGGACGACGTCCAACGGCACACGACCCTGCAATACCGAAGTCCAGAAATGATCGACGTGTATAGGAAGCAGCCAATCGACGAGAAGAGTGACATCTGGGCACTGGGAGTATTGCTGTACAAGCTGTGCTACTACACGACACCGTTCGAAGAAGTTGGGCAGATGGCTATCTTGAACGCAAGCTTCAAGTACCCACACTACCCCCCGTTCTCGGACAGGATCAAGGCGCTGATAGGTATGGGGAATCATCTGCGGGAAGTAGCATGAACTAATCATGAGCAGGATGGATGTTGCGCGAAAGCCCTCAGCAGCGTCCCAACATCTATCAAGTAGTGGCTGAGACGTGCGCCATGCGCCATCGAGCATGTCCAATCAAGGATGTATGTACAGCAGTAACTTCAGGAATACACTTGCTGACTTCACAAGATCTACTCTGGTCGGACACAATCCGAGGCTCGCCGAAATCAGCAGCTGCCAGCAGCAGAACCCCAAATATCCTCACCGCCGGCGGTGATTGGAATCCAGAAAGTCGCACCAGTACAGAAGGTGCAGCACATCCCGGATATCACCCCGATGAGAAGAGGACGGCCTACTGGCCCTGCACAGGCGCCTCCAGGCGCAAAGCCTAGTGCTTCTCCGATGAGAGGCACGACTTCAGACCCCTTCGCGGCCCTGGACAGCCAGGACGTTCAAGTTCGACGTGCGGCTGCGGACGAGCTTGCCTCGCGCTTCCCATCTCTAGATGAATTTTCTTTGCTTCACGACCGTGGTCAGAAGTTCGAGTTCAGTCAGCCTTCGCCATCCAGCGCACCGCTGAACAAGCGTGTCACTGAAGCGCTTGCTGACGACGCATTCGCTCTGCCACCTGCTTCCAAGGTTGATTCAGCACCTAGAACCAAGCCAATTTCTAAGGTGCCTTCAACTACTGTTTCAAGAACAGCATCCATCAAAAAGCCAAAGCCTCACGAGGCTAGCGAGAGCCCTCGGACATCGAGCTCGGCGATACAACAGCCAGTACCTCAGCACAGCAAGATGATTTCCACTGGCGTCCAAACCTCACCTGCGCCGTCGCCAGGACCTTCACCGTACCCAGATGTCACCAAGCGTCCAATCTGGAAAGTCCCGTTGTCCGGCCACCACAACCGGACACAAAGTCAGCCACGAACGTTCGAGAAGGCACAAGGCAGTCCATCGCTTAGGCCTTCCGAGTTTGCATTGCCTGTCAGGCCCTCCCTTGATTCTCGGTCAAGATCTCACATGTCCAACCTAAGCATTCCCAAATCTCCTGCATCCTCTCGACCATCACTGGAGGGCTCCCGTCCCTCCCAGCTGGACATTGGAAGCACGATTGATCGCGCCAGATCTGCAAACTCGAATGCTAGACCAGCAAGCATGCACGTAGAGTCGAACCTCGACTTCCTCCGAGAGCGAGAATCGGCGCCAGGTCGCAACTTTGATGCGCCTTCACTGATACGCCGCACCACTTCCAGTGCCATTGATGACTCTGATTCGGAGACCAGAAACGTCAGGTCCAGCGTGGACTTCCTTCGTCAGATCGAGGGGGACCCTGACCAGAAACACAAGCATCGCCGTAGCAGCTCGCAGTCCAAGCATACTCGGCTTGGAAGCCTGTCATCGATCACAAGCAACACGAAAAACATCGTGAAAGGTAGATTCGGCGACGCGTTCCGTCGATTCGAGACCAACAACAAGACACCTGAGCAGGAACGCGCAGAACCAGTCATAGCACCGCTCGAACAACACCACGAGTACCCGTCCAACCATCGTGATCTTACGCCCATCGCTGGCTCTGTTGCTTCGCTGGCCCCCACCGAGGATGACAGGGGACCCATTGACGAGACGCAAGATCTGCCGCCCGAGGTGCGTAGGGAGCTCGAAAGGCGCAAGCTTAGCGAAGAAGAGCGACGGGTGGAAGCTGCTGCCGCCGAGTACAAGCAACGCATCGCATCACAAGCACAAGGCAAACCCAGGGCACCTTCGAAGGCTTCCACGATACAGAACCGTGTCAAAAATCTACTCGATGAGAGCAGCAAGCCGGCTCAAGTCAATCGCACTGCTGCCGGGTATGGCAAGTACACGGACACTGGAAAGCCGCTGCCTAACAGGCCGGAAGAACAGAGTGGCATGCGCCCGCCACCTATCGCGCGCAAGCCAGTCAATGTTGCGGCGCAGCAAGATCTCACATATGCCAAACCGTCGGGTCGTCCGAACCTGCCACCGCCAGTGCCATCATCCTCCGCACCGCCGGTGATCAGTCTGCGCGCGCCATCTGGACCTCCACCTCGTGCGCCCAAGCCAAAAGCTCTGCAGACAGGAGGATCGGCGAACCCTCCATCTACCCAGAACTCGCCCACCAAGCCTGCTTCGATACGAAGTGTCAATGTGAGAGATAAGCCGCTTCCAGCCGTTGCAGGTGATGCTGCAGGTAGAGATGAATGGGATGTCGATGCGTTTAGCAAGCGCTATCCGAGTTTGAGCGGGCTGGAGATGGTTGAGACGGAGATCCCAAAACGCAATGTAAGGGACGTTTGAGATGTCTTGAAGACGACAGTTTTGTATAGATTTCATTGCTTATTAGCGATCTGTTACATGATCATTGGACATCAAGGTCGCGGGCAGTAGTCGTTTGTACGCTTAAGCAGGCGCTCTATTGCGTCTAGCAAACACACCGTTTGCACAACCGCTATAGACATAGACACCATGTTCAAACCCTTTCCAAGCATCAATAATCCGTGGGTTGAGCTTCATTAAGCCAAGATTTGCATCGACGGCTAGCGCGAAGCGAACTGGGCCCGTGCGCCCACCGCCAATTTTGAGCAGTGCGAACTTCCAAACCTTCTTCCCATCCATCTACACCAGAAACTCTTCGAGGAACCCCGATAGATCAATAGCAATCATGGTACGGCTCACCGCACCGCTGCGATGCTGCATGTAATTGGACTGCGTTTCAACGCAACCTGCACATGCCCCGCCATGCACCGCCCGCCAATCCTCGAACCTCATCACTAACACGCCACAGTCGGACGGAGAAGACGATACCAAGTCCCAGGTTTCCGCGGCCGCCGAGGTCGAAGTCAGCGCCGATGCCTCCACCGGCAAGGGCCAGATGTCCGTTCTTGAGGCTCTCAAGGGCGTCCTGAAGCTCGCGCTCATCCACGACGGTCTTGCCCGCGGTCTGCGCGAGGCCTCCAAGGCCCTCGACCGCCGCCAGGCCCACATGTGCGTCCTCAACGAGGCTTGCGAGGAGGAGGCCTACAAGAAGCTCGTTGTTGCGCTCTGCTCCGAGCACAAGATCCCCCTCATCAAGGTCCCCGATGGCAAGCAGCTCGGCGAGTGGGCCGGTCTCTGTACGTCGCCCGAATCCACGCTTGGATGAGAGAAAGTACTAATACATGTCCAGGCCAGATTGACCGTGAGGGCAACCCCCGCAAGGTCGTCAACTGCTCCTGCGTTGTCGTCAAGGACTGGGGTGAGGAGTCGCAGGAGCGCTCCATCCTCCTCAACTACTTCCAGACCGAGCAGTAAGCGCGTCACCGCGTTCGTCCCCGAATGCGCACTCCCCAGAGTGTATGACGCCTTGCACACCCGACACCGCGACGACCGCTTCTTGACAGCTTTAGCGCCCCTCTTAACTGATGCGGATTGAGCGTGGATAGATATGGACGGCTACGTGACGGATGCAAGGGAAGATAGAAGAACGATTGCCACGGCATCGACGAGAATGGACTCGTGAAACCAATTGTACCATGTATGACGCTCGTGAACTAACTTTCCGCCATTGACATGGGTCCAGCATCTGCACCACGCGGATACCATCCAACAGTCGCCCGCAGTCAGCTCACCCCCAACAGCCGCTGGCCCCAACACGCAGGCCACCGCAGGATGCAGCGCGGTCTCCATCCACCCCTCTATAGCACCGTCTCCACCCACGACCCCAGAACCACCGAACCTGCCGTGCAATTGTGATATGGTCTTGTTGAGAGGGGCATGTCGGTGGATGTATTGCTACAAGCCGCTCTGCCTATCGAGTCTGGTCATTCACTGGTTTGGCACCTGTACAGCATCAGCAAACGCGAATCGCAACACCAATTTAGGTCTCGTCACTTACCCAACATCCAGCCAAGGCCTGACTGTAGCGCTCCAGTCGCCGTGTTCGCGAGCATGTCTCTCTTCCTGACCCGCTCCTCGTGTCCGTACATACTGTCGGAATCACTGAGGTCCATGCTGACGCGTCCCGTGTCGCGCGACTCGGGTCTCGATGACGTCGTGTTGCTGCGTAGCGGGAACGCGGTCTTGGAGAAGGCCGCAGCGGCGCCTCTCGCGACGTCAAACAAGCCCATGGGCGACTCTTCGACTGCACCGCGACCAACTTCGCGGCGCGGCTGCACGGTGGGGAGGGAGCCCGTGTCGAAGGCGCCAGGCAGCTTGCGGTCAGCGGCATCATTGAAACGCTGTTCTGCCTCGGATTCTAGTGCAAGGAGCTCCGTCATTTCGGCCTCGCACTGCTGCCATACGTCCAGGACTTCCTCGAGTTGGGGAGGTGGGGCGAGCAGGAGCGCTTGCGACAGGAGCTCCATGCGTTGCTCGAGGCGGCGGAGGTCGGGTCGTGCGGTGGAGGCGTGCAACCATGTTCCCGAGGAGGAGAGGGCAGGCTTGAAGCGTCCGGCACGGAGGGCTGCGCGCCATGCGACGTTGTCCGCATCGTCTGTCGGCTGTACTGAGGCATTGGAGTCGAAGGAGAAGCGTTGTGATGATGTTGAGACTGCTGGCGACGGTGAGACCGTTGGGGTCAGGCGGTTCACGACGTACGAGTATGCGGTCTCGAAGTCGCCCTCCTCTAGAGCAGCATCGATAGCCATACCAATGACCCGGTGTTCAGCAGCAGTCTTTTTGTTCTCGACTGTGGTCGCATCGAGCGGGCCGACATCCTTGGTATCGTCCATGATGGTCGATGGCATCGATACGACCAGGTTCTGACCAATGGAGATTAGGTCATCAAGTTTGGTGTAGCTACCAGGATTCTGCGATAGCAGCTTCTGAATAAGTGACAGCGGATCTGTGCTGACCCTGATGCTCACGGGCTGAAAAGGCACACCGTGCTGCAAGATCAACGAATAGAAGGACATGGCATGTGTCGCTGAGAGCAGCGCCTGTATGCGCTGAAAGCGTGACGACTTGGGAAAGTGTGGGGCGAAGGCGGCAACGATCTCCGTGCAACGCTTCATGCCGCCTCTGTTGCGGTTGCCGTTGCTAGCGTTGTCATAGTGATACAAGGCCGCTGCCAGGATGACTTTCTCGACGTCGGACTGCAGGAGAGGCTGTTCGCCGAACGCTGGCTTGACGTAGACCTGCACGGCGAGAGGGAAGTGGCTGCCCTCAATGAGCGACTTCAGGATCGCCGTTTCGATTGTCGTCTTCTCCAGCATCCCTAAAATTCCCTGGCCCACGCGATCGTTGTCGTGCGTATCCGTGCCCCAGTTCCATAACCACAGCAGTTTGGCTCGAATGCTTCGCCACTGATCGCCGTCCTTCTTAGGGCCGGTGCTCAATGTGTAGAGCACCTTCTGCAGTAACGAAGACTGCTCTGCGTAGTCGTCGCGCAACGACATCTTGGCCATGGTTCGTGGGGAAACGGGATGTTGCAGGCTTATCAGGACACAGGCGGAGAAGAGAACCAGCTCGATAATGCGGAGCGTGTCCTGCCCAGGTTTCGTGATATCGTTGTCAGATGCAAGGAGTCGGTCCTCCTGAATGCTTGAAGACGTCGCGTCCTGCAATATGGGTATCTCGAGATCATATGAAGGTAGTGATTCGACGCCGATGCTGAGATGTGGTGGTGGGTCGCAATGGAGGAGGTTGCAGATGCGGGTGAGCAGGGCATGGGCTGTCTGCAATGCGCTGACATCGCTTCCCTCGACCAGGTAGAGACACGCAAGCGCTGTCTGCGCGTACTGCAGCTCCAGACGGCGCTGTGTATCCTCATCCACATAGTCGCGGCCCTCCTCGAAGCCACCGAGGTCCATATCCTCAGGCCCGTCCCACTCGGATATGGCAGCCGTGACTAGGGGCAAGTCCTCCTTGGAGGTGTGCAGAAGCCACTGGAACAACGAGTCCCAGTCGGTCGACTCTTGCGCGCATTGCTCTGCGACGGATGCTCTGCGGTTCTCACCCGAGAGCTTCCGCCTCTTTCGGTCGTTGGCTCCACATAGCCATGGAGACACGACGCCTCTCAGGTCCCTCGCAGCGTTTGCTGTGTCGGCCCCAGCCTTCCTTGCCGCACGGAGGTTTGCGAGATTGAAGTCGAGCCCGCGCCTCCCCCTCAGCCTGGCGTACTCGTCCAGGGACTGCGGGTTGCCCTGCGGGTAGTACTCGTAGCTCAGGCGGAGCAGCGGCAGGACGGTCGAGATGAACCACCTTCGCAGGTACTCCGAGCGGCTCAGGAAGGGGACGAGGAGCTGCGGCACAATGTCGAGCAGGCCGGTCTGGGCGTCGATGCGGTGCGCGCGGTGCATCAGGAACTGGCTAAAGGGGTCGAGCGCGAGCTCTTCTCCGTCGTACTGCGGGTGCACGAGCGGCAGCAGCTCCATCTCCTTGCGCCGTCTCTTCGCCTGCGACTTGGAGAGCGCCTCGACCGCGGCCACGTCGAGATGGGCGGCGGGGTCGTCGCCAGCGTGTCGCGCGCCCGTCGCAAGCTCGGCCAGGTACTCGACATATGCTGTGGGCTCTGCGCCCTCGGGCAGGAATGTGAGGAGCACCCTCAGCACCAGAGCAAGCGGCAGCTCGGCCTCGCGCAGTGCTGTCAGGGCCCGCAGCGCGGCGACGTTCGATTCGGTGGCATACTGGGCGGCCAGCAGCACGCACTGCACTTCGGACAGCTTCTGCAGCCTCTGGAGGGCGGACATGTTCCTGCGCGTCCCGGCTAGAGCGTCTGTCCGCCGGCTGTGCGGCTGTACATGGCTTTGGTCGTGGTTCGACATTCACGCGGTTCGCTACGAAGTACGGTACCGGTAAGGTACGTCAGCCGCTTGGCGATCCATCTCGCAGCTCTCCAGCCAACTCGGCCGACCTTCACCCCCCTCTGCCCCCCACCCCTGCACGACACCTGCATCTCCAGGTGGCTGACCGTGCGCTGTCTACAAAGCGCTGTCTACAAGGCACTGTCTACAAAGCACTGTCTACAAGGCACCGTCTACAAAGCACCGTCGTGTTGGTAGCTGCAGCCACAGCTTCTTTCACCAATCACCCACTCTCCATGTATTCGAAAGGTAGTCTCGATGCTGGCCTTGTCAATCTGCTGTCTTCAGACTTGTGCTGTCGTCACCTACAGATGCGACTCGGTATCTTTAGACTTCGTGGCGTTCGCCTTGCTAGCGAGCTGGCTGCTCAACCCCAGCGCAATTGGCTTCCTCGCTCATGATGATGCACTGCAGGGCCGCAGGCTGAGGGTCAGCTTATGCGGGGTTGCGCGTCCAGTCTGGACTATAAGGTGCTGTGTTTCTTGAGATTCGTATCCTGTGGGTGACTGTAGTCTCGAGTCTGACCGCCTGGCTCATCTCGCACTATTCTTCTTTGCAAAGATCAATTCTCAATCACGTCGTATTACCCCATCTCATTCACTTTGTACAGCATGCTTCGACACATTCTCCTTCTGACAACAGCATTGGCCACTGTGCATGCCCAGACACTTCTCGAGGCCCTATCCAAGGTCCCTGAGCTATCAAACTTCACCACTTTCTACCAGAACAACGAAGCGTTCGCCGCAGCCTACTTCGGCAACGAGTCCAGCTACCCAATCACCTTTCTCGCCCCAAGCAACGATGCCTTCACAGCATACGACACGCGAAACAATATCTCCCTCTTCGACGTCGGCCCAGCCGTCCTGCTCCAGCTCGTGCAATACCACACCCTCGTCTCCGACCTGAGGCAAGACAACTTCACCAGCGCCGGCACAAAAGGCATCACAGCCCCCACCATGCTCAAGGACTCCCCCAACAACAACCGCACCACCGGCGTCTCGCTCGCCGCCAAGTTCGGCGGCTCAGAGCGCGCCCGCGGTCAGGTAGTCTTCATCCAAGCCGCCGGCAGCGCAGCGTCTCCCAACACGTTCCTCCTGAGCCGCCAGTCCACGCCGCAGAACGCCGGTGTACGGTCCGGCCTCGCCTCGACCGTGAACCTGCGCGCCCTCGAAGCCAATCAGGGGACATGGGACGGCGGTAGTTTCCACATCGTCGACGGCTTACTCACGCTCCCTCAGACGTGCGCAAGGACCATCCGGACCGCAGGCCTCGCCTCCCTCGACGGCGCGCTGAACCGCACGAAGCTCTGGCCCGAGCTCGACGGGACCAAGAACCTAACCTGTCTTGGCCCAAGCAATGCCGCGTTCGCAGCGGCGGGCAACCCCAACACGGCGCTCAACGAAACGACACTCAAGGGTGCGCTGCTGTACCACACGCTGTCGGGAGTAGCGTACAGCGACTTCCTCGTGGACGGGCAGGAGTTTACGACTCTGCAGAACAGCACCGTGCGGGTCAGAGTCGAGGAGAGTGAGGGGAACAGGACGATATGGTTCAACAACGCAAAGGTCATTAACGCGAATGTTCTGTAAGTTGTTCTCTGTCCGAGTGTATTGGGCATCTGGGCTGATCGTGATAGCACACACAATGGGCTTATGCATGTATTGGACGCGGTCATGGTGCCGTTGGAGCAGCTGAACTCGACCAATCCGACGGCGACGGGTACAGCGAGTCCCACGTCAGCGAGTCCCACGTCAGCGAGTCCCACATCAGCAAGCCCGAGCGCTGCTGTTGGGTCTTCGACGGGGGTGACGGCATTCCGCTGGACACTTTGGGCGATGGGCGCATCTGCATTGGCTCTTTTCTGATCTTCGCCGTCTTTTCAGACTGTTCCTCTCTCAGGTCGTCATCTCCATCACAGCGTAATACAACTCCTTCTCCTATCGTCATCAGCACGACACCTTCTGCACCTCCCTCATGAGACTGTTTTCATCATGGCGGAGATGTGAGCCAAAGTACAGTGCCAACCATGGTTCACTGCTGGAGTGTACTGCGCTGAGAAATCTGTCGAGTCAAGAATCAATTGGCCTAGGTAATTACTAGTCTTCGAGTCATCTGGAGGTTTGTGTAGCAGATGCTCCATGTGCCATTTTATAGGTGCATCCGAAGCTCTTTCCGTAAAAGCGTTGCAACGGCCATGGAAGGCCGAATGTCTTGAAGTACTGGGTTCGGTTCTAGCAAAGGCACATCTAGATAAGCTTTTTATGCAACTCGAACTCATCACTTGAAAGTCAGGGTTAGTCAAAGCTTCAAATCAACGTCGTGCATGGTACACGACGAAAGAATAACACGTGATCTGGCGAGCGCGCTAATTCCTACGCGACTTTCTCGCCGGACATCGCGACTTTCTCGCCGGACATCGCGACTGTGCCTCGAAGTCCATCAGGTCGTCATTTCACCATTGCGTTGCATACCCCTTCCATGTAATATGAGTTTCAGAGCATGTTAGGAGCTATATACCCTCCCTTTCAATTTCTGGCTTCTTGAAATTCTTGCTTTAGCGCGCAATGTCTTTCTTCCCAACCGCGTGCTTACCCACACGATCCATGCCCAGAGTCGGAGCACAATTCTGTCGGTTGCAGTGCATACTACCACACCAACATGCTGTCTTCACACTGCATGCACGCCTCAGATCTGGATCAGCACGTTCACTTGCACCAAAGCCTACTGCGCCTGCTCGCAAGCACCCAACACCAGACAACACTACCATGCAAAGGAAGATCCGTCCTAAGATTGACTCCGCGAGGAAAGCATCGCTTGTTTTGAACTCACTCCGCAAATCTGTTCAATCGCCGGACGTCAAAACGAATGTCCAATCACCTACACGAAGTCCCGTTTTCGATCCTCTCAATTCCCCAATTCAAGATGAAGAACCAGCCGGGTCTGGAAGTATTAAGCAGTCCGAAAAAGGCCAAGTGGAGGAACCAGAGACCATCGAGATCTCGGAAAAGGAACTGGCAATCCAAATGCGCATCGCCGAAAGGAGGAGGAAAGTCTTGTGGCCCGGCATATGGACTCTATTCGCACTGGCTGGCACGTATGGCACCCTCGCCTATCTGGACGTCAAAAATGGGATACCGAGCTCGGATGGCAGTCACCTTCCCGAACGCGCGCAACTTCCTCAGACCTGGTATCTCACGCCTACTGTTATTCGCGAAGGCATCGTGGCTGGCTGGAGGGAACTCGACAGCCTCACGATTGGCATAGTCGTGGCGAGCGTTGCGATACATCTGCTGAAGAGGTCTCCTCTCCCGATCTGGGAGAAGCTAATCCACGTGACAGGCGAAGCAAAATGGACAGCTTTCACATACCCTCTTCTCAACTCGAACTGGACGCATCTTGCATTGAACATGGCAGCGCTGGTCTGGCTCCTTCCGGGCGTCGTACACTACTTCGACGGCGATCTCTTCCATACATCAGCATTCTTGGTCAGCGTGCCGCTCATCACGAGCTACCTGACGCACTTTGCATACCGCTTCAACATGACACAGGCCCTCGTTTTAAACGTTGGAGCTAGCGGTGCTATTTTCGCTGCCTTTGGTGTCTATTGCATCGCATATGCGAAGGAGAAGCTCTGGGTGCCGACACTCTTCGTGTTGAGACTGGACGCAAGGGAATGGGGTCTGATGTTCGTCCTGTACCAGGCGTACAACATGATGCAAGCATCGAAAAGCGGTAACAGGCCTGCGTTCCTGGTACGTCCTGCGAGTGTTGTGCTACGGATGCTTTGCTGACTTCGCATAGGTCCATCTGATCAGTTTCGCGCTTGGAATGGCCTACGCTCACTTCAATTTAAAGCACCATCTGTGGATCCCACTGGTATCGGAGATCTCGAGTACGCAGAAGTCAAGCAATGAGACTGAGAAATAAATCGCTGCTTTTGCTGTGCAAGTGTAAAACACGTACGGATACCAGAACATGTACCAAGGGCTGTCGCAAGGCGATCAGCCACACCAAGATTACAACACACAGCCTCCTGCTCTGCCTCATTGCATTCTGCAATCAACCCTCCACAGTCTGCGCCTCTTTGCGAGTCCGCCATCGGCTCTCGGCACACTTGCTGGAAGGTACCCTGACCGTGCCCGCGACTTCCGGAAAGCGGAACTTTGCCCGTCTTGGTACCCAAGCCTTGCCTTGAAAGATCACGCGACGTCATAAAGCCGAAATATCCTTCGCGTGCATAAACAGTCGACAAACGTCGTGTTTTGGTGCTAATTCCAATCACCCGCTACATATCCTGACGCGTCAAGATCCGACACTAGCATCAACAACCACAAAGTCAACCGCTACCAAACACCACCAGTTGAATCAAAAACGAATCGAACCGCGCAACCTCACAGCTCCAAAATGCCGTCCAGCACAGTATGTTCACCCCCCTCCCTCTCCGCGTCCGCGACTAAGCCCAAAAGAGCAACGTGCTTCTCTACTTCGTCGCAATCTTTCTGCCCTTCCTGCCCGTGCTGCTGCGACGCGGCTGCGGCGCCGACCTACTCATCAACATCTGCCTCGACATCCTGGCCTGGATTCCCGGCGGTGCGTACCATACACCCACACAGCATTCGATTCGTACAGCTCTGGATATCAAGCTAACATCTCCAAGTCATCCACAGCTGGTGGATTATTAGCCAGTCTGAAGTCCATCCCGGAAGCATGGGACGCGCGGATGGGCAGCCGGCGCACTAGGCCCTGCATGAGGCGGTGGGACGAGGTAATGGGGTGGGAGATGCGGAATGGTGGGCGTCGGAGAAGAGCGAGCGTGGCGGCTTCTGAGCGCTCTTGAGATTAATAAATGGCACAGTGGGATGGGGAGCTAGTGTTGTAACACCCCGTGTCGTGACTTCGAGATGCTGGTTGCGAATAGGGTCTGGATTCTGGTTTGATGCGATGGCGCGTCGCTTGCTAGGCGTCTTCTTCGTTGCGGAATATATCCTGTTCTTGCTTCCTCCTCTCCATCTCCTCAAGGCACGTAAATGTAGTTCGGACACAACCTCTCCACCCACAGCAAGGTATGTGCTTCCTCCAATCGAACACCAAGCGTGTGAATTTCTTCACGAGGTTCTGCATCGCTTCATCAGTCCAAAGTAGTCGTCGGCCGCGCCGTCTCCAGCTGTGCATTCCACCTACCGAATCGATTTCGGATCGCACGAGACCGCGTATCTGAGCTGCATCTTCCGAGTACTGAATCTGGAGGGGTTTCTTCAATGCAGCAAAGGTGTCTCAATACCCTCCCTCGACACACTTAGATAGTCTTTAGCGGCCGGGACGTTGGACTTACATATCCGAGCCTCCGCGTTACTAGCTCGGATACATTGAGTGCGCTCAGGGCTTCGTCAGGCATGATCGGGCCCGACAAGGTCTTGCTGCTCCCCCCATGCATGCATGGTGGTATGTGGAAGACACCGTGTTGTTCGGAGCGTGTCAACCTGCATTTTCGACCGGCACTGACGATAATTGGGCCTTAAGCGTAGGCTCTGAGTCAGAGAATGACAACGAGTCCGCGCTCGGAGCTCATGCTCGCCGTGAACGGGACTTGGACAAGTTCGGCGTCTGGGCGTCTAGGCTTCTCTGCAAAAGTCTTCTTGTATCGATCGATGCCTTCTTGTGCGACGTGGCCCTGAGAACGCTCCTCGACGCCTGGACTGCAAGGCCCGCTGATTGCTCGTTGCTGGAGAGCTTGCATGATCGGGTTTGAGCGGCCTCAAGGCTCTTGGAGCGTTGTTTCGACGACCAGTTCTCTATCTAGTCTCTCATCCGTCGGAGGTCAAGTGCCATTGTGCGCTCGGTATTGATACAGCATCACTGGCGATGCGCTAGAAAGGGACGCAGGACCAGATCGCTAATAGCAATATCCAAAAATCTTTCCAGTCCTTGAAGCCGCAGCAACTATCGGTCCTGAACTGTCGGTCGAATAGGCTGAAGAAGGTTCTCGTGACATCCTTGGTTCGCAGTGCCCCATTCTGGCTGAGTCTTCCTTAGTTCTTTTGGACTGTTGTACACAGTACCCCGGGACTCTTTGCTTCGTACAGTCCCATCTTCTGTTTGTAACAACGCCGTGCACAGTCTAGTGCCAGAAGAATCAATTCCTGCCGAAGTACTCTTCAGAACCAGATCCCTGGAACGGGCACTGCTGGGAGAATGTGTCGCGACAGACGTAGTCGCTGTATGTAGCGATGTAAAACTGCGCTGGGTTGCTCACTAGCTTGGAGGCGACCATATATACATACCCTGAGACGTGCTAGTCTAAGGTAGTTAACAGAGATGACGATCAAGGCCTATAGGACCGACTTGCACCGCAACAGAATGCCCAGGGTCAGGCACAATTTCTCAATATCCGCTTCATGCAATCTCTCCGTATCGCGTAGATACGCTTGGAGGAAGCTGTTACTCGTCTTGGTGACCAAGCATCCAGAAAGAGGGCAGTGGGGTCCAGTTGATGTCGTTCTAAGAACCCCCTTGGCCGAGTGAACAACCACGACATGGGCCGGGGGCTCTCGTCGTCTTCGAAATCCCTTTCGAAGTTTAGATAGGCGTCTGATAATTGGGCACGCCTTCGGCCACACGAGTCTTGTATCGCTAGCACGCGGACCTGCTTTGATCTTTGAGATGGGCGTGTTATGGGATATTGTAGTTGCAGCCGTGCTTCGCAAACATGCACCTGTGTGCAAGAACTGTGTAGGTGCAGCGACTAAAGTCCTCCGGTGATTTTCTGGGGGAGTCATGATTTCGGACTCGTTGCATCCCGCCTAGACGTAGCGTCACGTGTGTACGGAGTCGCAGCCTCAACACTTGGGTTGAGCTTGCTCTTCTTTGCGCGGGAACTGGCCAGCAGAACTCCCGTTCTTTGTTCCTGGCGCGAGAGTGTTCTGGTCTTGGTCCAGCTGTTCATTTCGTGACCGGCCAGGTTCGTTGGCGAGGTCTACCAAAGCCTGTTGTAGCTTCGAAATATTGACAGCTGAACTACCGTCATGACTTTCCAATGCAGAGAGCTCGGCCAGTCTTGAATGGCCGGCAATGCGTTACTTCGCGGCAAGGTTAGCAAAGAGCCCAGGTTCCTCCCACCATGCGTTTCCAGTGTGTGCTAGAACGCCTCGGAGCGGCTTGCCGTTTGTTATTATAGTGACCTCTCAGAGGGGAATACTGCATACTGATAATAGGTGGCTGATCTTCAACTGTACCCGTGTCTACTTCATGGGACAAACTGCCCACAGGAGAGGCGTCTTTCTATCTCTGCTTGGAGGTGGCATCTTTTAGCCGGTTCTTCGCTCGTCCTTTCTCGAGAGCCGAGCTTGGGTCTCGACCGATGCGCTTACATTCAGCACGAATCATCGCATCGGTGTGTCACATGCGTACTGGTCCCTGTGCTCCGGTGAGTCAGGGCTCAAATGTATCGTGCTTTCGCTACAGCCGACTCGGCGTCATCGTCATGTAGGTTCAAATCGCCCGCGTCGGTGTCCATACTGCCTCTGTTCGCTCTGCAGCTAGCTGCTTGACGATCGACACTCTGATCTGGGCCGGTGTCAGCCTGTAAGTATTCCTCCGTGACCAAGTTCGCCTTTCGCTTCTGTGCCCGTTGTGGAACTACAGGCGGCACACCAGCCGCAAGCTTTGTAGAATTGACGTCTTTGAAGGCCGATGATCTTAACTTATGCTCCAAGGGCCCATGTGTCTTGAGTACTATACACTCGTGTACAGTCCTGTTACTCCGCTCTGGCATAAGACCTCCGAATGATTCGTGCCGTTTGCAACTAGGAGCTCAGCATTGCGATTTGAGGGCAGCATCTTACCTACTTGACCTGTAACTACGACGGAGGTAACGTGTATGGCCTTCTACCCCGATTGCATGAGGCATTCAATGTGGCTCTGTACGGCGACCGTTGCCCGAAATTTCTCGAGATGGCTACAATTTTTTACAGGCCAATGATATGTTCTGACTCATCGCATGACCCAAGAATGCCCCGACTTTGCCTACGAACAAGGCAGTACAATGTGTCAGTGCAGCGTGGGCGCCCCATGGGCGCAGTCGCGGACGTCCACCCTGTTCGTGATGACGGTAAAGCCTCCACCTACGAAGCACACAGAAATCACTCGGTTTGCTTGTCGGATGATATCAGACGATCGAAGAAAAGTTGGATGCGGGCGTGAGCGGGTATTCATGAGGGGCAGTTGTGCCAAGAATAGAGTTGTGTGGAGTGTCCAATTGTGACTTCCCCGTGAAAAGATGTTCAACTCGGCTCCGGCTTCCAGCCCCTGCTACGGCTCCTTAGGGTGTACTGAAAACCTCTCAGCTATACTATGACACAAAGAGTGGATGCACTTCCAACACCTCGGACTCGCAACATCTCGACGAGCATCTGGGTACATGCATATACAAGAACAAGAAGTTCGAAAAGAAAAGCCCTTTCAAGTGAACAAAGCGGTGAGACCTTCCGGAATGCACACGCGACTGCGATTTTCGTGACGTGGAAGCCCTCCGACTCCACAATATCGATGCACACCCAGCCAAAGGCGTTCTTCGGTCTATTGGAGACGATCCCAGCTGTCCTGTTACAGGTTGTATTGAAGAGAGGACAAGCAACAGCTTCATGAGAGCGCATCTGAGAGAACACAATCAGTTTAGCAAGGATCGCGTGGGCGAACTATGTCCGACTTTGACATCGGGGTCACAACAGTGCCTTTTCCCAGGGTGTGACGACGACCAGTACCGCGACCGCAAAGACTACTTTGAACACCTCACCGAGCATGGAGTGACTGATTTCAATTAGTAAAGAGGGTATACGAAGGATAGAGTTCTGGGTTGGAAGTCACCGGCAACTGTGGGCTACATCGTCGCTGAGACGGACTGAAATATCGTCTGAGCGCAAAGGACCTTTCAGCTCAATCTTCTGAACTTTACGCGAATACGGTCTTAGCGATGTGAGGGGCATTCAACTCAGGTGAATTCTGAGCGATACTTAGGTGCACAGGAGATACAGCAGCATGACTGTGTACAGCTTCTTTCAATAACCATAGTCGAGGAGTTATATATTGAGAATGCATGTATGTACTTCAAGATAAGCGCCTTCTATACCACACCCCACAGGATGCGCGACTCTATCTCAAGAGCAAAGAGTATGACGCCGCACCAAATCCTGATATTCGACCTTCAAACGCTCACACGGAAGCACCGGTTCCGCAAGAACTCCAGATGACTCGACGGCTGGGTACTGATCTACAACAATACTTGAGAATACCTACCTTACAGAAATTCTCGATTTGGAAATGATTGGTAGTTTCTAATGTAGGCCAACAAGCACCTGAACCCTTGCAGTATAGTAGAGCAAACGTCTGGAGCTGGCAGTTTATCATGCGGCGGCAACAGAGTATGTCGATTCGAGATACCCGATCACTGATCTAATCAAAATGATCGTGCGTGTGATTGCATTGACATATTTGCAGATATGTTGTACTACAATGAACAGGTATTTATAAGGGGCAGGTGTTCTAGAGCAACGCAGGGCCCCCCAGACTCTCATCTACCTGAACAATTACCCCGCCTTCGCAACAATGCGCTGCGCCACCCACTTCTCGTGCATACGGCAAATTCACACAGCTACACAGCGAGATCTAGTACGATGCACATTTTGTAACATACCCACCTGAGTCACATGCCTGCCGGAAACTAACAGTGTCGCGACTTTAGGAGTATGCACTGTGAAGATTGACATGGAAGCAAGTAACGGCGTGTCAGGGCCATATCATGAGAGACTGCAACATATCATGAACCTGCAGTCCAAGGGTGCGTTGTTCGGTGGGGGCATGGCCCTAGGCGCCCGAGCTAGCTCAGATGGATGGTGGAGACAATGATGCATTTACCCCTCCAAACTTTTTCTGTGGGCAAACAAGTGGCGATTATTCAAACGTCCCTGGAAGGTGGACCAGCATCGTCGCAGCAGATTTGTGTGCATTTTTGGAAGCAAGAGCATAGGTCAGCGATGCGCAGCGGCAGCGCGTATATTTGACGTGAGCGCTTCATGCAATCAAAGCCAACGTTGCAAAACATGATGAAGGCTTGTCAGAGAATGCTATGGCAAGCATGCAGCGCAGGCCCAGTGTTGTGAGACGTTCGATCCAATGATCGCCTTGACCGCTCCAAGAGTTGCCGCTGGCAGCGGCATTGTCATCGAAAATTTGCACGCCCGAGTGGGGACGTAATAGGCCTAGCGTTATCTGGCTTGGCAGCTGGCTGCCCCTCCGTTATAATCTCTTCCACGCCCACACCCTCTCGCTCCCATCGTCTCTCACACCATACACGAGCTGTATATCTGGTACGTCAATCACTTTTCTTCCCTCACGTCATACAGAAAAGCTAACCTTATGGTTTAGAGAATCTCCGATCGTCTGACATACTTTCCCCTCCACTTTCAACTCCAAATACACAACCGCCACCATGGGGTAAGCACTACCAAACTGTCAGGCACTCGCGAGGCAGCCCACGGGCTGCATGCATTTGCCTTTTTCATTATGAGCTTCATGCTAACAACACCTGCAGTAAGGAGAAGACTCACATCAACGTCGTCGTCATCGGCCACGTCGACTCCGGCAAGTCGACTACCACCGGTCGTAAGCAACCCCATCTGAACGGAAGCATGGTACAAGGGCTCACAATGGGACAGACTTGATCTACAAGTGCGGTGGTATTGACAAGCGTACCATCGAGAAGTTCGAGAAGGTACGGCACACTCTTCTTTCATTGGCAATACCGCACGCATCTGCATTCTTGTTCGATGGGCCTCTTTTGGGGCTTAACGTTCAAGGAGGGTTTTTTTGGCGGGGTTGTGCGAGCTTTGTGTGGACTTGCGCTAGTCTGCTTTAAGCACTCGCCAACCTCAACACCATGTCCCACATTGCATTTTGCATGGCGAGCCTCGCGACTTCGGTCAGAGGCTACAACGCTCCTCGCCAATTCTTCACACTGGTCTTCACGATGCTGACAACCCTTACAGGAAGCCGCCGAACTCGGTAAGGGTTCCTTCAAGTACGCATGGGTCCTTGACAAACTCAAGGCCGAGCGTGAGCGTGGTATCACCATCGATATCGCTCTCTGGAAGTTCGAGACCCCCAAGTACTACGTTACTGTCATTGATGCTCCCGGTCACCGCGATTTCATCAAGAACATGATCACTGGTACTTCCCAGGCCGACTGCGCCATTCTCATCATTGCCGCCGGTACTGGTGAGTTCGAGGCTGGTATCTCCAAGGATGGCCAGACTCGTGAGCACGCTCTCCTCGCCTACACTCTTGGTGTCAAGCAGCTCATCGTTGCCATCAACAAGATGGACACCACCAAGTGGTCCGAGGCCCGTTTCACCGAGATCATCAAGGAGACCTCCAACTTCATCAAGAAGGTCGGCTACAACCCCAAGCACGTTCCCTTCGTGCCCATCTCCGGTTTCAACGGTGACAACATGATCGACGCCTCCCCTAACTGCCCTTGGTACAAGGGTTGGGAGAAGGAGACCAAGACCAAGTCCACTGGTAAGACCCTCCTCGAGGCTATCGACGCCATCGACACACCCACCCGTCCCACCGACAAGCCCCTCCGCCTTCCCCTCCAGGATGTTTACAAGATTGGCGGTATTGGCACGGTTCCCGTCGGTCGTGTTGAGACTGGTATCATCAAGGCTGGTATGGTCGTCACCTTCGCCCCCGCTGGTGTCACCACTGAAGTCAAGTCCGTCGAGATGCACCACGAGCAGCTTGTCGAGGGTGTTCCCGGTGACAACGTCGGCTTCAACGTCAAGAACGTCTCCGTCAAGGAGATCCGTCGTGGCAACGTTGCCGGTGACTCCAAGCAGGACCCCCCCAAGGGTGCTGAGTCCTTCAACGCCCAGGTCATCGTCCTGAACCACCCCGGTCAGGTTGGTGCTGGTTACGCCCCAGTCCTCGACTGCCACACTGCCCACATTGCTTGCAAGTTCTCCGAGCTCCTCGAGAAGATCGACCGCCGTACCGGAAAGTCCACCGAGGCCAGCCCCAAGTTCATCAAGTCTGGTGACGCTGCCATCGTCAAGATGGTTCCCTCCAAGCCCATGTGCGTTGAGGCTTTCACTGACTACCCCCCTCTTGGTCGTTTCGCTGTCCGTGACATGCGTCAGACCGTCGCCGTCGGTGTCATCAAGTCCGTTGTCAAGGCCGACAAGGCCGGCAAGGTCACCAAGGCTGCCCAGAAGGCCACCAAGAAATAAGCGCATTCTACTTGAGTCGCTTGTTTCTTTCTCTTATTCTCTAGATACCTGGTTCTGGGGATGCGGGTTGGCTTCGGAAAAGCTATGATGATTCACATGCATTACGGTTTGGTGGAATGAAGGCGAGTCCTACCGTAGATTTCACAACGATTGAATGAAATAAGGATGGACAAAATGAACACTTGCCACTCGTGCCCATTGCGATGCCGTGACGTGTGCTTTTTGCCCCTCCATGGCGGTGGTGTCTTGGGCCTTTCGCATGTCGCCGCTGCCCGTCTCGCATGAAGTCGTTCTTTGTCTACACATCCACGATGTGTTTGTTAATCGTGACGGCTACTGCGAGCGTGTATTGTATATCGTTTAGCACAGCAGCATTGCGTGAGACTCGCTCACTCACCAGATGTGAAGATGCTCGATGTTTGCGTGGCGGATCATTCGGCTAGCGTGATCGCGACTTCCCTGACCAACATCTGCATCACTCTTCACCGCACTTCCAGCAATGTCAGCAGACCTTTTCGCAGAGTTCAGCACAACCCCGAGTACGAATCAAGCGCCACAGTCAAATGCTTCTACTAAGCCGCAGTCTGCCTCGGTTTTCAGCTTCTTAGATGACTTGAACAGCCAGCAGCCTGACCCGGTTCATCGAGCACAGCCACCCGCTTTTGCACAAGGTTCTGGGCAGGCCCATAGATCTCGACCACAGACCGCACCAGAAGACGACAATGATGACTGGGGCGATTTCGAGGGAGGCTCGAGTCGCATAGATCCCGCTCCCTCTACACAACATGATCCTTTCGGGTTTGTGCCCACACAGCAACACCAGCCTCAGCAGCAGTCATGGAGTCAGCCGGTAACTCATGATCCGTTCGGTTTTCAGTCGACGTACTCGCCGCAAGTGCCGCAGGAGGCATGGACCAAAGCTCCTTTCATGAAAGCCAAGAAACCCACGGATTCGAGCGTGCTTTTCGACGCAGAAGAAGATCTAGATGATGATGACGACTTTGGCGACTTTGAGGATTCGCAGTCGAAATCTGGCACACCAGCACCATCAGCGCCTCAAGCACCGCTGGCACCGCTGGCACCAGTAGGGGGCTCCTCGGCATGGGTAGACTTGCTTGGAGACATAGATTCTTTCCAGCCCGCGAGCGTGACGTCTAGTCAAAAGAGCAAAGACATTGGAAGACCAGAATCTGTGCCGAGGGCCAGGGCCAGAAAGAGTACCATTGGAGGCTTTGGTACAGCTACCAAAACAAAGCAACCAAAGCCAGCGCCTGTGCCCGCGGCAGCACCGCAAGTTGCAGACGATAGCTGGGACACTTTCGATGACTGGGAGGCTTCGGTACCGGCTCCAGCCACCAAGAAGCCAGAAGGCACGAAAGGCGCACCGACATCAACAATCTCAACACCTGCACCAATCTTATCCTCTGCGATCGATGAGTTATCTCCCGGTGAACAGCCGCCCACCAATGTTCCGCCACCTGGTGTGCTACTTTCGTTGTTTCCGTCATTCTTTGCAGACGCACAGGAGAAGCTGTTCAAACCCATGGCTGCACAAACGCTACCGATGAGAAACAAACTTCTTGCTGAACCCGGTACTATTGCGTACCTTCATGGCTATCTTGTGCTGGCGTCCGTAGCCGCACACATAATCGCAGGGAGAAAGCTGCGCTGGAAGCGGGATCAACTTCTGTCTCAAGGGATGAGGATCGGACCAGCGTCCTCTCGAGCGACGTCTGGCATGAAGCTCACAGGCATCGACAAAGGCGAAAACCGCAAAGAGGAAAGGGAGGCCTCTGACGTTGTGAGAGCATGGAAAGATCAAGTTGGGAGGTTACGACACGTGATATCTGGTGTCAATCAGATCAAGGCGGGCACTCTGGGTCCTGCACCTGACCTGCAGGAAACGATGCCGGTCAGGACTCTAAAACAATCAGAAGGCGGTGTACCTGCGCGACAGCAGTGTATGCTGTGTGGTCTGAAGAGAGACGAAAGAGTCACTGCAGTGGACATGACAGTTGAGGACAGCTTCGGCGAGTGGTGGATTGAGCAAGTGAACATGCATCGAGGTACGTCTCCTGATCTTCAAGACAACACGACTGACTGCTTTCAAGGGTGCAGAAACTTTTGGAATGAGCACAAGGACAAGCTGCGCCAAAGATGACATACTAGACTATGCATGAGCACATCATGCCAGCATTTACGGAGTTCAGCACGTGTGAGTGTCAGGGTAGCATCGGCAACAGGAGCTTGACCAATAACAATATTCTGGGTCGCGAAATGAACGCGCTCGTCCAAGTATGGAAGACCCTGTATCGCAGTCGCACAGTCCACTTTGACACTCAACTACGCTCGCAGCCGCATCCTTGAGACTCGCTTCCCCGAGATACGCCGAAGGGCCGTTTTGGTGCATCGCAGGCGTCGGGGAAATTCACGGGCGGCATGGGCTCAGTGCTCAGAGTCACAGCAAGACTTGACACGAAGGACGTGAACCCTTGATAGCTACAAGCCAGAGAGATGACTTTTCTTTTGTTCACGCATCGACAGCCGCTAGATACAGAGGTGAGTGTTTGTGTCGTGTCGGCATGGTGGCCTGAAGGGGTGTTGGTGCAGATGGTTAGGCTCGAAGTACGAAGTAGCGTGGTCCTCTGCCGCGGGACATCAATTCAAATAGATACCCGGCAGCGAGTCGCATCCAACTTGTGCCACGCTCGAAATCCATCGTCATATACTCTTGTTGCACAGTCGACCCTCAGCGCCGCCGCCGAGCAGCCATTGTGCAGACAGCCACGCGTTACAGCCGCAGCGACCGCACACTGCCCTCGCAGCCTGTCTCACCCTCCAGATCTGAACCCTCGCGTCCCCCGCAATCCGCACTGGACGCATGTCCCACCACACTTCTCGAGCCCTGAATCGAGTACCACCACCGCCGCGACGCACGTTTTCCGTGACCGGCGAGCATTTTTTATTCGGATAAAGAGCTCTCGTCTTGCTGTAGAAGTATTTTGCAGTGCCCGCGTTAACCGATGAAGCCACAGGATGGTAAGTGAAACCGCTCGGCTGCGCTTGTCGACGACCACATGCAGCTGTCTTGCGGCTGGCGCGGTCTCAGCATATGGAGAGCGTGACCGCCGCCCGCTGCGAGAAGTGGTGCTCGAAGCTACTGCACGCACAACATTCCCCCAAGTCCACTGCCCGCTGCTCGTCTGCTTGACCGTTGTTCCTCACGCATTGCTTCGCTCCCGTTGTCCAGGTCGCGCCTGCTGTACGCCTGCATGTACTCGATTGCTAACTATGCGACCCCTCCAGGCTCTCTCCCAGAGGAACCCTACTTCGCAACCCTCGGCAGCCCGACTGACCATGTCTCGCTCACTAAAAACAAGAGCATGTCGAACCTGCTCTCTCACGCCATGTCCGCCCCGCCCGTAATCGACACTACCAAGCGCATGAGCTTCGATGCGGGCCAGCTCAGCCGTGTCACCAGGTCGCCCATTGTGTCCGAGCACGAGCATGGCCTGGGAGCGTCTGGCCTCCGCCGCATCCGCCAGCAGCCACCGAGGCAGCTGCCGCCCACCCAGCGCAGCGCCTCGCTGAACGTCAGCACGCCGCCCGCCTCGCGACCCCCTTCAGACGCTGCGCCGTCGGTGCCGGGATCTCCGACCCTCGCCTTCGGCGAAGACCTCATGCGCTTCCCCTCCGAGTCGCTACACTCGTTCTCGTTTGCGACGCAGTCCGACGAGTTCATCCATAACCGGCAGAATGTCTTGAAGCGCTCGATAGACTTCATGCGAGACCGGCTGGGATGGGCAGCTACGAACCCAGGCATTGCGAACGCACAGGCGCAGCTGAGCGGGGATCTCGAGGTGCAGAGCATGATGGAACTGCTGCAGAGGGCGAACCTGATTGGGCAAGACGGCACAGGAGCACACGGGCTTGGGGCCCTTGGTCCCGTCACTGGGCCTGCAGACATGTCTGGCGAGAATCCCTTCGACAAGGGCTTCGAGGCACAGCGGTCTGCGAGCCCTGAGAGCATGCTCCAGTCTGCAAGACCACCGGTACATCGAGCCGCGACCGACATCAGGGGCGGCACGGACAAGGACGACCAGGGAGTGCCGGCGCTCAGTCCCACGACCTTACACACATCCCTGCCTCCGCAACGGCCGAACCGTCCGGCTTTGAAACGCACATTGACCGACGTTGCATCGCTCACGATACAGAGTCAGCTTCACGATGTCCTGGCCAAGCCTTATCTGGTAGGCGATCAGGTTCAGAGCAACTCGGTCATATCGCAAACGTCCATTCCTGCTGTGCTACCTAGCTTCCATAGCGTACAGGTACCCCTCTCTGCAGGACCGGCACCCCATGGCCACGGCACTCGACATGCTGCCGCGGCACAGGCTATCTTCACGACCGAAGCAGAAGCTCCTTGGACGATCACATCCGCAAACGACTTGGCATGCTTGGTGTTTGGTGTCACCAGGGCTGAGGTCCGCAAGCTGGGCATCCTCGAAGTTGTTCGAGAGGACCGGCGGTCGTGGCTAGAAGGCAAGCTCAAAAACCCAGACTTGGGCTCCAAGGCGCAGGCAGCATTGGCGCAAACAACCAATCTCAAGGTCGGCAATGGCCTGACTGCAAGGCTGTTGAGCAAGCCCTCATCACGGACGACGGCTGCGAGGAAGGCAAAGACAGACGATGGCAGTGGGTCGTCGTACTACAACGCCAAGAAGACAGGAAAGCTCAATCACGAGTCGAAGGGTTCGAGAGGCGTACTGCTTTGCGGCGATGTGATTCCAATCCAGAAGCGGAATGGTGCCACGGGTGCAGCAAGCTTATGGGTGAAAGAGAAGCGAGGTGGCCTCATCTGGGTACTAGAAGAGATAGCTGAGGATGTCGTATTCATCAATGTAGACGAAGTAGGTTGCGTCTCCAAGGGCTGGGGCGCGACCGAAGCCGTCTTCGGTAGTGACAGACTACGCAGAGGCATGGATCTCTTACGCCTGATACCCGGGATACCACGCCTCAAGGGCACCAACACTGGCGCCCTAGACTACGACGAGATTGCTGAGGTACGCAGCTACACAGCTCGCACGTCAAACAGCATCAATATCCCAGTCACGGTGGAAGCACTTCCTGATGAGCCTACCTTCCGCGTCTCCAGCTTCCCACACATTGCTGGAATCCTCGTACTCAACTCTTCCGACCTCACAATCACAAGCTCCAACTCGGTCTTCTCAGAAGCGTTGTTCGGGCAGCCACGACCCGAGACTCTGCACGTCAGCAAGCTCATACCTGCATTCGACAAGATCTTGAACATTATGACGGACGAAGACAAAATCGAACTGGTGGATGGTATTGTCATCCCAGAGCACAGCTTCCGGCGTGCGCGAGCTTTGCTCGCCATGCGGGAGGGCAGCGCAGATGCAGCAGCCATCTTCCTGAGGCCCAGTGGCCTCCCTGCTTTGCATCGCGATGGATCAGAGATCATGGTGGATGTGCAGATGAGGGTCGTAAAGAGTGACAAGACACCCCGTTTCGATGAGCAGGTGATTGAGGAAGAGGGTGACTCACATGCGCAACCAGACAAACCGCAGCTGGTGTACGCGTTGTGGGTGACCTATTCTAGGCAACTGCACGCTACAAACCACGGCATTGGTCCAGTCACACCGCTCATATCGCGTCCAGGGACACCACCGCATCAACCTTCGCCCGGACAAACAAATCTGATCATTCCCGAAGAGGCTGAGTCTTCTGACCAGTCGAAAGCAGGCACGCCGCCCGTCTCTCTGCTCTCGCAGCAACTGCAAGAAGCCGCAAAACCCTTGCCTCCACAAGAAACACCAGCACATGCAATGGCAGCGCCTCCTGCACCAGTCAAGGAGGCGCCGCCGGAGAAGAAGACCATCAATGACTTTATCGTACTCGAGGAGATGGGTCAGGGCGCGTATGGTCAGGTTAAGCTATGCCGCTACAAGAAGAACAGTAGCAAGAAGGTCGTTATCAAGTTTGTCACAAAGCGGCGCATCCTTGTCGACACATGGACACGAGATCGTAAGCTCGGCACTGTACCGCTAGAGATTCACGTCCTCGACTTCCTACGCAGAGACGGCTACCAGCACCCGAACATCGTTGAGATGGCCGACTTCTTCGAGGACGATGTCAACTACTACATCGAGATGGTGCCTCATGGTCTCCCTGGCATGGACTTGTTCGACTACATCGAGCTCCGCGTCAATATGGAGGAGAAGGAGTGCCGCAAGATCTTCGTCCAGGTCGCTGAGGCAGTGCACTTCCTGCACACTAAAGCCAAGGTCGTGCATCGCGACATCAAAGACGAGAATGTAGTCCTAGATGGTGACGGTAATATTAAGCTCATCGACTTCGGCAGCGCAGCGTACATCAAGAGCGGGCCTTTCGATGTCTTCGTTGGCACCATTGGTATGTCACCGCCCTCCATCCCACGCTTGAAACAAAGCTAACACCGCCAGACTATGCCGCCCCCGAAGTCCTCGCGGGCCGCTCCTATCGTGGCAAAGAACAGGATGTGTGGGCACTCGGCATCTTGCTGTACACCATCATCTACAAAGAGAATCCGTTCTATAGCATTGACGAGATCATGGACCACGATCTGCGCGTGCCGTGGGTTATGAGCGAGGAAAGCATCGACTTGGTGAGGCTGATGCTCGATCGCGATGTTGAGAAGCGAATCACAATCAGCCAGGTGTTGGAGCATCCGTGGTGCGCTAGTGGCAATGGAGAGGCGGATGCGGGTCTGAGGTGAGACGCTGCGGTCGACTTTTTTTTTTTGAAGAGGAGTCGGGATTTTCCTTTAGAACAGTCCAAGTATCCGTGGGTTTGCTGCCTGGCACGCCATACAGCACGAAGCGAGGGTTGGGACGCCGGGGAATCTGCGTATAGAGTTGACGATGGCGAGCGAGGCATATTTGTGAGAGATGGATTTGCATCAGTGTGGCGGTTGTCAGCCCTTCACGACAGCTTGCGTATCTTTCGTTACCAGCGTATATCACGGACATATGAGGCATAAGGTCGGACGGCAAGAGGGGCGTGTGGATAGAATGAATACCCAATATATTTGTTACTTGATCAGTCTGGTCTGTCTTTTCATCCTCGTTGCAATAGAGCAATGAGTGCGGCGGTGCGCTCGTGCTGCGTGTTGATTGGCCGCACCTCCCATTTTTCACTTACGCCACACTTACATTCGCCCTTGGATTATCAACGCCTTTCTATACCCACATCATCACCTGACTACCATAACCCAGACTCACAACACCACATCCCCATCCCCACACTCCAGCACCATCCGCCCTCAAATTCGAATCCAGCACCTCCACCCCCCCAGCCAACATTCCCCGTCCGCTCACCAGAGCGCTAGAAGAGATGGCAAGAGGCGGCCGCGGCGGCGGTTCACGCAACCCAGCAAACCAGCCGCGCGAAGTCCAGGTCTCACGGAAAGTCAGCTGGCTGCTGCGTCACGGCGCGAGCGCGGAGGGCCTGGCGCTGGGCGCGGGCGGGTACGCAAGCGTGGCGGCCGCGCTCAACACGCGTGCGCTGCGGAGTCTGAACATCACATTTGACGAGCTCAAGGCCGTCGTGGCCAACAACGACAAGCAACGCTTCAGCATGATTCCCGTGTCGTCTCCGGACGCAGGCGCGGCATCGGACGGGGCGGACGCGGACGCACCAGCCGCGCGTGAAGCATCGCAACCGCACTCGGACGACCCCGCCGACTACGTGATCCGCGCGAACCAGGGCCACTCGCTGCAAGTCGACACCGAAGGCCTGCTCACGCCGATTACCAGGGATGCAGGCAATCTGCCCGCCACCGTCGTCCACGGTACGGACGAGCGCGCGTGGCCCCTCATCCTCCAAGGCGGCGGCCTGCGCCGCATGACCAGGACGCACATCCACTTCGCGACCGGACTGCCCGCGGGCTTCAGGACGGCCGCCTCGTCTGACCAAGGCCCCGGCGAAGGTCCCGGCGAAGGTCCCGGCGAAGCAGCACGCGCACCCACGGGCGAGCAAGCGCGGGTAATCTCAGGCATGCGCAGCTCATCGACGGTGCTGATCTACATCGACATAGCAGCCGCGCTGGACGCGGGGCTCGCCTTCTTCCTGTCCGAGAACGGTGTGGTTCTGTGCGCGGGCAACGAGGCGGGCGTGATGCCGCTCGAGTTCTTTGCGCGCGTCGAGCGGAGGGACGGGGGCGTGCTGATGCGCGATGGCAGGGTGCCGGAGGGCGTTGTTGTCGATGTTGAGGCGTGGGAGAGGGAGGTGGGGAGTCTTGGGAGGCGGGGCGGGAAGGGAGGGCGAGGGGGGAGAGGGGGGAGAGGAAGAGGGAAGCCGAGGGCGGCTGATGACTCGAGGGATGTGATGGCTGGGGCGGAGTAGGCGGCAGATACAGAATTGGCGCTGCGTCGGCATATGGAGGTGCAGCGATTTCTCAATGTCTACACGTCTGCTTCCATCACGGTCCGGGGTATCCTATCTCCTCACGATTGTCGTCGACAACCCTTCCGTATCTGCGACTGATTAGCATAGATCCTATGAAGCTCACACGGGGCACGGGGAGACTTACTCGAGCAGCAACCTAAAGAACCACGTCTCAAAGTCGGCATTCCTCAGCACCTTATCATGCCACTCTGTACTCCTCTCCGCAATCTCCCGCGCCTTCCTCTCCCCCAAACTCCCCCCATTCCCCCCCTTACCAGCCTGCTTCTCCTGCACCCCGCCCACGCCCCCAGTCTCCGTCGTATCTCCGCTAAACCACCGGACAAGGTCGAGATGCTCATCGCCTCTCAAGCTAACGGGTATATAATGCACCCACGGCTTGAGCCACTCATTGTGCCACTCGCGAAACACGCTCATCTTGTACGTCAGGCTGCGGCTCTGGAGGAAGCTGTAGAAGCGGCCGGAGAAGGCGTTGCCGTCCATGTCGAGCAGGTGCTTGTAGGACCAGGCTTCGTGGCCGTCGACACGCTCGACGACGTCGAAGAACTCCTTCTGCGCGTCGCAGTCGCCCGGGTCGCACTGGCCGACATGGCTAAATTTGACGTCGACCAGGTGGCGCAGGGCGCGGCGGTCGATATCCTTGACTTGGTAGGGGGCGGTGGAGGTGACCGGACGAACGAGGATCTGCGCTGTGTCCGGGGCGTTGATGCGCTGGACAATATGCTGACGGTGTTGGCGGCGCCAGCCGCCGTTGCGACTGAAGCCGCCGGTTGTGGAGCCGCGCCAGTAGAGGCTGTTGATTTTGTTTTCCCAGCTCGTGTCGTGAGACTTGCTGTAAGTCACTTTGCCAAACCAGTACCACGGGCTGGGGTAGAGAATATCTTGGAAGCTGGAGACCTTGGACTGCGAGAAGATGGGTGTGAGCTCGTGGGTGATGCTGAAGGCGTTGGGACGCTCGAAGAAACCGAATGTTGACGAAAATGATGGCGAGTTGCAGATGTCTGAGAATGCTATCGGGTCGTACACGTAGTTCAAAGGGCCTGCGGCGTACGAGGTCAGATTGTCGGCGGCGAAGTCTTCATATGTCTGGGCCTGGCTGTCGGTGGGACACGAGAGGCGGGAGTGCGTCCACGTTTGTTGATGTGCGAAGCGGTTGAACTTGCTTGTGCTGACCTCGTCGAAGCGCTTACCATCATTCAGATCCTTCGGTCGTTTCGAGAAGTCGTTGCGAGGCAGGGCGTTCTTTGCAGCACGGGGCAGAACCTGGTCTCGGGCTTTGGCGATCATTGAAGACAGCAGGTCGTTCGGCACGACCACACGAGGCTCATCATGGATGTTGAAGCCCAGATCCATGTCTGGAAGGTAGGCAACGAAGTCCTTCATCATGCCTGTTGTGGCTTGCTGCTGCCATTCATCGCCGTTGCCTACAGATACCACTTCCCCGTTTCGGATAGCCACGGCAATCAAAGCACTGTCCTCATGGCCTATTGCGTTCTTGATGCGCGACCGTATCGTTTTGGGTTCGAGTGCCCAGAAGGGCAGCAGCATTTGGTTGATCATGTCGAACTCGTCGATCATCACAACATTTCGACGCTGAGCAAACTCGAACCACTTGTCGAAGTGAGGAGGAGGTGCTATTCCGTTCCTGCGCCGATACTCGCGAACGGCCTGGTCCAGAGATTTCGACTGCCTCTTCAGCAGCTGCTGAAGTTCAGTCTCGGCAGCGTTGATCAGCTGTTCTGCAGGGTGTCCTTCCTTCAGGTCAATCGGAATAGAGCCAAGAGGCGTCGATGAAGATTGCACCTCGAAGATAGAGGGGACCTCAGCTGTAAGTCTGTAGTGATGCGCTCCAGATGCGTGACGAACCAGCAGCACGAAGACCGAGAATGTCGTAACTCCAAACAAGATGCGTCTTATGTATGTAGAATGCCGAACGTCAACGAAAGCGTCTGGAAGCGATCCGCCGTAAAGGTATAAAAGAGCAGAAACTCCGTAGAGGCAGGTGAACCATATGCCTGAAAAGGTAGTGGCAAACTTGAGTTGGGCACAGATGCAAGAGAACAGGCCCCATAGAGAAACAGGAACAGCGCCCTCGCGGAGAAGCTGTAGGACAAATCAGCTTAGTGCCAGCGAATGGAAAAGTCGCATGGGCTTGTGCATGTGCGCATGTTGTGTTGAGGCGTTGTGGCGAGTGCGAGGAATGAAGCACTTACGAGAAGAAACGTGAGAAGATTGAAAGCGGCATTAACGATGATCATGGAGAATACTTGGCGCACAGTTCTGAAGTCATGTACTGTCTTCCAGTCGCGATCAAACTCTCGATACAGCGGCTCCCACGTCGCAGCGCCTGGCATAACCGAGGGCTCCATCATGTAGACTGCAATGCCACATATGACGGTCATGGCAGCTGCAACGTCCCGCAAAGCCACAAGCTCCAGCGCTTTTCGACTGCTGCTGACTAAGCCTTGTCGCGAGAACGAGCCGTCTGCAGACATGAGTCCTCGCGTACCGCCCTCATTATCGTCCCTTGCGCCCTGCACTGCCGTCTCAAACAAGACCAGACCCGACGCAGCGAAGATGGCGCCGCTGATGCCAAGCGCGGAGGTCGGAGACGTGGTGTAGATGCTCATCGCGGCACTCGCGGCCATGGTGAGGGTGACCAGGAGATCCCATGGCCTCTTGCTGGCGGGCTTCTCGAAGGCGCTGTTCGAGTTGGTCGAGTCGCTGCGGGAGTGCGTGGGCAGGGCAGGGTGTCTGGACAGGAGCTCGCTCTCAGAGACGAGCACGACGAGCAGTGGGAGCAGCCACTATTGCATGTCAGCAGTTGCGCTGCCATGTCTTCCTGCGTGCCTACCTTGGTCGCTCGTATGCCGTCCTTGTCGCAGGCAGCTCTGTCGCAGATGTGCGCCAGCGCAAGGAATGCGCCCGCAAGCCAGCTGGTGCTCCTCTTTCCGCCTCCGGCATTCGCATGCAGCCCCACGCGGAATACAAGAGGGATCCATAGTATCGCCCACGACGCCGAGGTCACGAGGAGCGAGTGCTGGACAGGGCTGTTAACACTGCCAACGGCTCCCAAGACGGTAAACAGCAGCGGAGCGAGCAGCAGACGGTGCTTAGCGGCATTTTCGGCGACGCGAGATACGGCCAGGTGCATTGGAGCAGGAATCGGACTAGGGCCCATGGGATGGCATGAGTTCGTCTGTTGTGCGCGTAGATGCAGTTCAACTATATTGCGCGTGTCCACTTGGAAGGAGTGATCGTCAGGGTCCGTGCCAAGCAATGACGCCAGGTTGATGTTGCAAGCTCCGACCTTCAGAACACAACATTGCACTTTCGAAGAGGCGACTTCTGGAGACTACAGAGACACAGTAACATGTCCAGATCCTTTGCGCAGAAGAGGAACAGCCTGGTGCGGTGTGCCATGATTGGATTTCCTACCTACGGAGCGAGCTATCAATGCGTCGAAGGTCCGGAAAATCCGCTCTGGTAGAATTCATGTGTATGAGCGAGCTTCACGCCGTCTGCTCCGCGCCTCAGCAGATCACTGAGAGCACGAAATTTGCGGCAAGATCTCATGTTGGGGAGGCTCAACCTACAGATCCTGCCCGGCTTCACTCGGCGCGTGTACAGCCCTACCCGTCGTACGAAGTACAATAGACCAAGCTTGCCCACATGCTACCAGTCACCCTTGCAGTAAGGCACGGCAATTCCAGAGTTCCATGGCTCAGTATCACCGAGATCTGGTCTATCTGCGGTCCCTCACCGGACGCCAAGTGGGCGCGCCTTGCAATGCCGCCGACATGAGGTCATAGGTACTCGTCGCTGAAAGCCTGAAACAGTCTCGCGAGGTTGCGGCCAACTTTTTGTTCTGAGACGAACACCTGTCCGCCGGGTGGTCCATGGGGTGAGCCCGGTCTAGACGTGCTGGGATTAGCTGCACGTGCTCGGTGCCCGCTCCTCCAGCGACATGATTGGCCATCAGGCACGAATATCTCGAGCGGAGAGCGGTATTTACGTGAGCCGGCGTTTTATCACGTTATCGCACCACTCTACTCTGCGAGCGGCACAGCAAATATCGCAGCGATTGCGGTGTTTGCACAGGTGTCAATAACCTGCCGTCTTGGCGATACATACATCAGATGGTGGCGTTCGGGCCTGGATGGTCCGGAAGTGGCAGCTGTGAATTCGCGATGAGGGGGTTGCATGGAATTTGATCATCGCGGTAGCAGAACATGTCCGAGGTGCCCGCTGCACGGATGAGCTGGGTGGGCTACCCCACACTTTGCTGGATGAGTGCGCTTTAAAGCGCAGCGATGACGTCGGTCGATATTCAACGAGTCGGTCTGACGGTCCAGCACCATGGTTGTGCAGCTGTCAACAACGATGGCCCTCGTGAACGCCGAGTGAAAGGGACCTTTGCTTGGGAAAATCCGTAATTTGACCATGGTCGTCCCGATGTCGTCGTCGACGGTCCGCGAATCTCGGCCTGCTGATCCAGCGCGTCTGGAACCATCAACCATGACTTGCAGCAGGGAGCGGCGCGAGCGGTTATCCTAGGGGCAAGAGTCTCCCTCCATTCAAAGCTCGCGATGTGCGTTGGCTCGTCATGTGGGGTGGGCCGGGTGCCACACCATGCGAGACAAACCCCTCAGATCGCTTGCGCTGCGAGTGGAAAGGTGGGCAGGTGGCTTGCGCAGTGCGCGAAGCGCATTGGGTGGTGAGGATTACGGTATATGGTGCGTTATAGCGAAGAGCGACCGCACGGACTGGCAAATGCACAGACCTGGGTGCTGTGTCCGATCGCGATGCCGCCAAGGGTTGGTCTCACGGCGGATTGCTGTCGGTTTCAGGGCGAAGTTGTGATTCCAAAGAGGTGCATTTCTGCTTTGTTTCGAGCAGCGCCATGCCAACGAGCCGCCTTCGGCGAAGACGTGTTCCAGGCGACTTCGTGCAGCTTCGCACACGATCGCAGGCGCGTTAGCAGTTCTCCAGACCCGGCGCTTCTCGGTCCACCCGTACCTGGCCCAAGCGGCTGCTGCGATCGGTGATGATGGTCGTTCCAAAGCGGCACCGTGCTGCTCGATTTAGCACGTAATACCAATCATGGGCGGCTGCTGCTGCTGCGCTAAGTAGAGCCCTGAGATGGGCGGAACGCGCCAGGAACGGCACAAAAGTGTCATGAAATAATTATTCTGGCAGCAGGAAATATGCACCGGGGTGCATGGCTGTCTTGCAGGCGTGCAGCTCGAGCATGCGCCAACACGCAATATCACTGGGCAATGGCAGACAGGGCGCCTGGCCCAGCGTACGGCGTACGCTCAGACAGCGAAACAGCCATTAGAATTTAGGCCACGCTCGAGAGAGCTCGGCCGTAGGTAGCCTGTCGGCTGACCCATGGCCATTCCGGAATCGCAAGACAACAGCTCGGCCCATAACGCAAGATAGCACAAGCAGTGGGGTCCAGCCTGTCCAGCCTCAACAATCGCCAACATTTTTATTTTGTTTTGGAACAACCGCCGTGCGCCTGGCACCTGTCCCTACCCTCCTCACCTTGCACACAATTACCTGCCTCACCTTGCACAGAATTACCTGCCTCACCTTGCACACAACCACCTACCTCCTCCCTCCTGCCACCCACTGTGCCCCCCTGCGCTGCCCTGCATACATAGCACGCATCAGCCGCACCACGCATCTGACCTCGGAGTCCGGGGCTGTGCAACGCTCCTGACGCATTCATAGAACAAAGGCCAGCTCGCCAAAAAAAAAAGTCTGGAGAGTTTGGCGCCATGACGGTCCTCAAGGTACGCAGTCGGTAGACGCAGGGCTCAACCACCGTGTCCCCATCTGTTCTCTATTTGTTGCTGCCTGTGACCACCGGCATCCCCGCAATCCGCCGCCTCGCCCGCTGACTCGCCCGCGCTCAGGAACCCATCAACGTGCGCCCGGCTTCGCAGCAGCGCCATTCGAGCAACCACATGGCCGGCAGCCTCCCCAAGGCGCGCCCGCACGCGCACTCGCTGTCCGTCGGCAGCATCAACCCGGCGCACCGCGTCACCCGCCGCAAGAGTATGAGCACGACGGCCGGCAGCAACGTCGCCGCCATGGCCGCGGTTGCAAAGGGCATCGCGGGCGCGCCGCTGGCCGAGCAGCCCCACCATAACCCAGCACGCCGGCCGAGCAAGCCGGCGACGCAGTTCCGCGGGCCCAGCTTGGTGCACGCGCAGTCCATGGCCGCCAGCATGCCGCACGGCGGCTCGCCCTTCGGCAGCTACAGCGCCGCCAAGAGCGAAGCCGTGCAGGACGGGCCGCCGCTGGCCTCGCTGCCGGAGAGCGAGCAGGGCAGCTCCAAGTCGCGCGTGCGCCGTGCGAGTGAAGGCGCCTCTCGCCTGGCCAAGGGCGAGGGCAAGCGCGCCAGTGGTAGCGACTTGAGATGTGAAAAATGTGGGAAAGGATACAAGCACAGCAGCTGTCTGACCAAGCACCTGTCAGTACCCCGTCGCCTTCCACCGTCCACCCACATACTTTCACCGCTCGAGACGAATGCCCTGCACGCACACCCTGCAGACGCACCCTGCACCCGGCCGCTTGCACTGCCTGTTTCGTGAACCGCGTTGACTTTTGATCTAGTTGGGAGCACACTCCGGAATGGCAGTACACCTCCAAGCTGCTCATCTCCAAGCACCAGCAGGTCCAGCTGCTTGAGGCTGCCTCGGTCCTCGTCGCCATGAACAAGACGAGCGACGACAGCGACGACTCGGCCTCGCCGCCCGCCTCCGGCTCGTCTGATCTGCGCGACGGGCTGAGCTCCACAGAAACTACCCCGCCCCCACAGACGGATGATCATGCCGTGGGCTCTTACTCCTCGCACTCGCACTTTGGCCGCCGCTCCATCAAGCGCTACTCGGCCAACAGCTCCGCCTACAGCCAGTCGTACCAGTCTGCCGTCTTCTCTGACAACGGCAACGGCCACTACCGCCACTGGAGCAACGTGTCTGACCGGCCCACCACCTCGGGCACCTCGGGCACCTCGGGCACCTCCGTTGCAGGCTCGTACCCCGACGACGGCAACACCGATCAGGATATGGCTGCCGCTGTTGGCCTGCTGAGCTGCTCGTACGGCACACCCAAGTCGGGTGCTATGAACCTGCCGGCAGACGTGCCCCCCGTCCCGCCGCTGCCTGCCAAGTTCATGGACTTCAACAACGCCCGCACCCTTTCTGGCAACACAACGGTGACGCCGCAGCAGAGCAGCATGCGCAACAGCTACCGCTACCACGAGAGCAAGGACATCGACATGGACGACGACCACTTTGCCGACGAGGAGGACTACCGCCAGTCGAACTCTCGCAGCCGCGGCCGCGCAGACGAAGACGACGATGCCTTCTTCGGGAGGATGGAGGAGTAGCCGTTTGCCGTGTTGTACCGTTCTTTCCACCACGCCTCACATTGTTATCTTCCTGTTCCCGGCCTGTACCACAACGATATTAGCCATTTAGCGATCTATCTCCGCAGACCTTCTGCCTGACCGCCGCGGCTTTCTGCAGTACCGATGAGAGGGACGTCCGTCATATCGACATTCGGTATGCGTGGTCGAGCTCTTGAGGTTAAAGCTGCGGATCCCACGCGGCCGACAGAAACCTTCGCATCCAGCGTCTAGCGTCGAGAGCCTAGCACATCCGGAGTCCTTTACCCTTTCGTCTTTTGACACTAGTTCCCATATTTCTTTCTTCAACTCACAGCATGTTACACCGAAACTGATATAACACCGATATACCTTCTGACACGACTTGGGGATGACGACTTGGAGCCGTGTGCAGGCTTGCACTACCTTTGGTGAGACGGCCACCTCTTGTATATCTGGCCGGGCGGCAACAGAGGAATAGGATACGAGTGTAGGAAATAGGATGAATGCCAGTGCTTCGTCTGAAGACCTTGACCATCTCTTACTGTCTTTCTCATGTGACGCGTCTAGCATACCAACCACGGCGCCGCAGGGATATCGAAGTAGACTTGTCGAAGCAGGCTTGTTTAAGCGCAGGGCTATCGCACAAGCTGCAATCGAGACAAATCGATCCCTTCCCGTGTACGTCATGTACGTACACCCGATGATCGGTCCTCCTCAATGCCCGCCTCGATTTACATCGACGTAGGCACTCGTCCTGCTCGTAGCGCAAGAGAAGAAGAAGCCTGGAGCCCTAGCAACAGCTTCGCGAGGGTTGGTCAGTGGTAGTTTCGGTGTTTTTGGCGCGCTGTGTGGGTTTGAACTTTGTAGAGTAACGGCTGATGTTGTGTGGAGAGGGAGATTGGGATCTTCACGGTGGTGGACTGTGCGGCGGGCCGTTAGGGAGGGCCGTGATGGGGTGTTTTGCATGGAGAGGCTTGGGGACGGAGGGGGGTGAGGGGATGAGGGGAGTTTGGGTAGTAGAGGGGAATTTTGGGGATGGCGGTGGTTTTTCTACGCGAGCACAGGTGGCTGGGATGGGGGATCGCGATGCGATGCAGGTGTGACGACAGACGGGTGGGAGATCGGCGGTTTGAATCGATGAGATAGGTTGGGTATGGAACGGGGGGCTTTGGTGCTCCTTCGTGTGTGTTTGGGGGATTGTAGATCGAGGGGGTTAGGTAGTTGGCTGCTTCTTCTGCTGTTTGAATTCCTCCGTCCTGTCTAGTGCCATGCTAGGGTTGTCATCTCTTACCCTTGCTATCTGCTTAGACGGCAGGTAAGGAGATGATGGATTGATAAATGTTCGGCTGGAAATCAACTGTCGAGGACAGTTGAGCATAAAAGTGACCCTATACCGATCGCACAAGCGATGGCTGTGGATCTGCAAACATCTTCGTGACAGACCACAGGACTTCAAGCCATCTATCAACAGGCAGCCTGCTTTGAGACAACCGTGGCTGGCCACACCACGCCCCTTCGTCATCCATCACCGTGCGCTACCGACGACATCCCAAGCACGTCTTCACCTATGTCTTCACCCATCGTAGTACGCGACTTCTTAACTCGAAATGAGAGCATCAAGTCGCGTGTTTGCACTCAGTCATTGTCCTCCCGCTATCCGGAAGTGGGAACGACTCTGTGCGTTCGCTCCAAAAACGGTACGGAGAATTACACCATCTCTCGAACATGGCTCGATGAGCTGGCGGAATGATGTTCTGTGGCTGTCGTGGTGCGGTGAGTGGAGCCGCGGCGAGGCTGTCAACCAACGAGGGCTTGGTCAGCTCTTGGCGGTGACGAACGTTGAGGGTGCCATGAGGCTGCCGTCGACTGCGAGACATTTGCCTGCACCACAAAGTCTCTTCTGTCGTATACCACGTAATTCGCCGAGAACAGCAAAGCTACCGCAGCCGTATAGCCGCTCTCTTCCTATACATCGCGACCCAGCCGCAACCTCAACACACAATGGCGGACGCATCCGCACAACCAAAGCCTAGCAGCAGCGTCAAGCTGGTGCTGCTCGGCGAGGCTGCCGTTGGAAAGGTGCGATACTGCGGTGACTAGCCACACGGGTGTGCAGTGCTGAGAAATGACAGTCTTCGCTCGTTATGCGCTTCGTCAACAACGACTTTCAAGAGAACAAGGAGCCCACGATAGGCGGTATGCAGCCCTCTCCCTGCCGGTCCGCATATCGCGCCCATGGCTGACCCACGACAGCGGCCTTCCTCACACAGAAATGCAACCTGCCCACGCGCACAATCAAGTTTGAGATCTGGGACACGGCCGGCCAGGAGCGCTTTGCCTCGCTGGCGCCCATGTACTACCGCAACGCCCAGGCCGCCCTCGTCGTCTACGATATCACAAAGCCCTCGTCGCTCACCAAAGCACAGCACTGGGTCGCCGAGCTGCACCGCCAGGCCTCGCCCGGCATCGTCATCGCCCTCGTGGGGAACAAGGCCGACCTGGCCACCGAGGGCGACGAGGGCAGCTCAGAGGACGCAGACGCAGCGCCCGCCGCCGAGGGCGAGGAGGCCGCCGATGAAGACGGCACCGATGCGCGGAGAGTGCCCATCAAGACGGCAAAGGCCTACGCAGACGAGGAGAGCCTGCTGTTCTTCGAGACGAGTGCGAAGACGGGGCAGAACGTCGCAGACGTCTTCACAGCCATCGCGAACGCCATTCCAGAGACGAGCCTCAAGGGCCCGCGTGGCGTCGGCGGCCAGACGACCCTGAACAGGCAAGAGGATGCGCGCGTGAATTTGGGGAGTGCCCGGACCGAGGGCGCCAAGGAGGGCTGCGCGTGCTGAGGGATACCAGACTGGATATTGTAGTAATGCAGGCAGCGCCTGTTGTTGTTTTTGCACTCCCCGGGCCCATGGCGTTGACTGTGTATAGTGCTCTATTTTCCCGCGACAAGCTTTCGAATGCACAGCCGTAATTTCCAATACTTGACATTCGCCACATGATCCCAATACGAACTGCGCTCTAGACCTCAGCCTGCTCAGCCTTGCGCACCTCACGTGCCCAGCGAGTCTGCCTTTGATTCAACGTTACTGCTCCACGGTGAACCAACGTAGGTGCGCCACATCTCGGCAGCCCCCCTCATTGCCGTCTTATCCGGACACAACCCAAGAACGTAGTCAGTACGTGCACAACACCAGGAATCGCAATATTGGATCCTGAACGAGAGTGAACGCCTTACGCACGCAAACCACATGACTGGGTACGTGCGTCATGCTTTACACCTGTCTACATCGAACACCGCTGACTGCCAATCAGCCTGTGCGATACAGTATGCAGGGCAGATATCATGGTGCTTTATGGCAGCGCTGATTGGGCCAGGTTGGGAGGCGGTCCGGGGTTTGTAGGCAAGTTTATCTCGCCCTGGGCTTTGGATGCAAGCCAAGCATCGTGGCAAGCCTCGTTGGGCTGAGAGCTTGGGAGGCTTGTGATGGGGAATGGTATATACTTCTGGCTTACCCCCGTACTGTGGGAACCAGGAATCGCTGACAGCACTGATATGCAGCAGTTCGTGAACTCTTCTCAGGCCCTCTTGCACTATATCGAATATATTCCTCCATAATTGCCTAGAAACACGGCATCATGGTATACCTACCCACTCGTGATATTCAAAATAGTAAGCGCTCTCATGTCCCAGCTCAGGAAAGTCATTGACATAGCACAAGCGTGTGAGCCGGACTTCTACTCAATCAGCGCTATCCCCACCGTTGCAATCAAAGCATGCCAACAGGAAGCGCAAACGCCCTACTGCTGGCCACCCAACGGCAGCAGAATCTGCTATCTCAATCACAGAGTCGACTTGTACTGGCCACCAGGCTACTACAAGGATAACCACACCTCTCATCTTTCCATTCTGGCCAACAACGTCATCATAACCCGCGGGAACCGCGCCGGCTCAGGAAAGACGACTGACCTCGACCTGGGGTATAGCACTGCAACGGGGAACGCCAACGAGCGCAGCATCAACATCACCATCATAGAGCACCGCCGGTTTAACGACTCGTACCTCGACTATGTCCACTACCAGGGCCCAATACTCATCCTCGTCAACGGCAGCCCCTCTCCATCGACAATGCCCGCAACACCCACCGCATGGCCAAACACAAGCCCAGCCGCCTCGTCCAGCGGCACCCCCGACAAGCCCGCCCTGAAATCCGGCCAAATCGTCAGCATAAGCGTCGGTGGCGCCATCGGGCTGATCGTCCTCGCAGCGCTGCTGTACAGCTGGTGTGCGCAATGCTGCCTCGCGCTCTGCTCCCCGGGAAAAGCGGAGACCAAGCGCGTCAGAGCTGCAGAGCGCAGACGCATCCGCGACGAGTGCGCGCACGCTCAACTAGATGTCGATGCTACCAGGGCTGCGGTCGCGAGAGGCGAGGTCTGGCATGCTCCCGTTCGACCCGGTGGCACGTGGGTGTCGGGGTCGGACTGGCCTGCAGCTCCACCTACGGAGAGGCCAGTGCAGGGAGGGTCGCGGGGCGACGATGAGATTGGAGCTGTGGCTGGGGGGGAGGGGTGGATGGAGGAGCAGAGACGCGAGCTGCAGAGGATTGAGGAGCAGAGTGTTGAGTTGCAGAGGATTGAGGAGCAGAGGGGCGAGTTGCAGAGGATTGAAGAGCTGAGGCGGGAGGAGCTGAGGGTCATTGAGCGGAGGGAGGAGATTGCGAGAGTCGAGGGGGGTGAGCTACCGGCATACGAGGCGCCACCGCCGAAATACACGCCGTGAGTGGTGCAGAAGAGGGGAAGTCAATGCGAGGATGCCACAGGAGTCTTCTGTTGACCATTCTTGGAGGAGGTCAAGCGATCAGAAGCGTACCGTGTGGTGGTAGTGGTTGCTACTAGGTCCACCGCGAGGCTCACGCGTCTTCGTCGACTGAGCGATCGTGCAGTTACATTGTCCCATCATGAGCTATTATTCCACTTGTCAGCACGGCTCTATACGTTGAGCAAAAGCCCCCAGATTACTCCAGGGCTGAGCAGTCTACCATGGGTCTGCACTGTGTCTTTTGCGGGTAGAAGCGCGTTTTGATAAAGGATCCGCTTCCGTGGAGTATTTCTTCGATACTCAGGACATATATTTTGTAGTCAGATTGCTTTGTACAGATCAACGTTTGCCCCAGCCCTCTGTACGAAAATCCGTCTTATCGTCAGCATATTACAATGATTTAAATTTGTCCAGGATCGTCCAAGTGGTATCAAGGTGAAGACTGGCGGGAACGCGAGCGGTTGATGCGTTCGGCAGAATATCTGCCACCTTTGTCTTCCAGACGTCTCACGCTTCGATAGCTAACGCTCCACTTTACCTACTGCAAATGAGACATAAAAAGACTCCTTGTTCTTCATATCGATGCAGCGAGCATTTGTTCCAAGCCGAGGTTTCTGCAAATACTGCCAAGGAATCTGAAGGAGATCTCATTGTCTTTCAGGGGCTGGAGCTCAAGGCATCGAAAAGGTCTCGCGCGCTTGGATTCTGCAATCGAGTGTGAGCGGTGGCGCGTTGTGAGGCTTCGGCTTCTCAGTAGTGAGAGTGGGTCGTGTAAGGAGGAGGAAACTTGGATTGCTCGTGGCTATCGACTACTGGGCGCGGGAGTTGCTCATCTGATTGTCCTGAGAGATGGACTGTACGGACCGGAGCTTCTTCTAGGCCTGCGAATATTGCAGACGTAGCGAGCTGAAGTGCTGACACGAGCGGAAGGCGGCATTCTTTGTTGCTTGTAATTGTGGCGGGTATACGTGAGTTTTAACCTTTCCAGCATTAGACTGCGCGGAGGAAGTCACAGGCGCTGGAGGATCTCGCAGGGCAAAGAGGGTTTGTTGAGACTGTACACAGTAACGTCGGTATACCACGCAGCAAGAGTCTCAGGCTACCTTGTTCGTACAGGATTTTGACTTCCTCCCGAATGTAGATTGGTATCAATCGATATTCATCACCATTTTACATTGCTCAAGTGCAGTTTGCTAATACCCCTTCCACAGTGCACAATAAGATAAACGTACACAGACAAACAGCTTTCTGTGCGCAACTGACCAACGCATGCAGTCACGTCACGACACTGTCTACACCCAACGTGGAACACGGAATATGCATATCGAAGCTTCTCCAAGTTGCTCCTGCTTATTGCCCGCACAATTCACAACACACAGAACATTCACTGAAACAGACAGACACAGTGACCATCACAGCGACACATCCCTAGACACATCACTAGCACCAGCGCACGCACACAAAGAAAGATAACAACCACCCGCACGGTTCAGTAAACATGGGCTGTGCGTCTTCCCGGCCAGTGAACCGCAGACCTCATGAACAGCCACAGATGTCCTACTATGACACTCCACACCCACCAAAGTATTCTAAACCCGACAGATCGTACATCACCGCACCGCCTAGACCGCCTCCCCCCGTCGCGCGAGGTCGCGGACCAAAAATGTATGCACCCCGCGCTTCATACGATCCGTGCGACTCGCCGTACTCACAACACAATTATGGCAACGGAAATGGTAAGTCCCACGCCCAGCACCATCTTGAGCACGCAAAGTATGCTCCGAGGCGCGACGCCAGCCCGCCGCGGCATAGAAACGAAATACCGCGTCGTAATGCGAGCAATGCGCATCGCGACGTAAGTCCGCTGGGCACGAGCCGGTTTGAGCGGCCGTTTGAGCGGCCTGCGCGGGTGTATGCTGGTGGACGGGAATGGGGGTGGGCGACGGCGACGTTTAGAGAGGGAGGGATTGGGGCGTGGGAGACCTGGTAGGCGGGTGAAGTTGAATCTATCGTTTTTCGCTTCTGGGTGTCATGGATAGAATGTGATGTTGTACCGTGAGTTCGGCAGCGTGTGTGGCTGGTGGAGAAGTAGTGGAAGAGGAGAAACGGCGCCGAGAGCTGCGGCTTGTGGAGGAGCGGGATAGCTGAATTGCGACTATGGATGTGTGCGGAGCTAAGACTGCCGGGACATTCCAGCGCAGGCAACAAACAAGAAATCAAGAAACCACACAAACACCATTCGTTACCTTTGTAGATGTTCCAGGAGAGGACAGATGTCCACCCTAACCATCTGCTCAGTACCCGTTCATGACGTGAATCATTCTAAGATCGTGCCTCGCGGACTCCGTACTCAGAGAACACCGTGCACCTAGCCATGTGCGTCGAGTGACCGTTTGCTTCGTTGAAGACGTTGCAGCCATAGACGGCTGCGTTTGGTGGAGTGTACACTGATCATCGTCAGTACGCATGTCGTGGCGCAGCGTTGTAGACTCACAATGCAACGAGACAGCATAGTTTTCCTTATCTGGGTTTGAGATGCGGTGCAGCCCAAGCTTGTCAGACATGTACGTAACCTGGTCGGCCTGGTATGTCTTTTCGGAGATGACCTGCATGTGGTGATCCTCAGAGTTGTTGAGGTTGACCGTGGGCCATGCGTAGCGTGTCTCGGTGAGGCTGCCCTTGAGGATCTTCATGATGCAGTGGGCGTTGGCATGGCTATGCTACGTCAGCCTTGTTCGAACTGATGTTATGATGGAAATCAGTAAAACATGGCCATTACCAAGCTGGCCTAAAAATGGTTTGCGCAAGAAATCGAAAGTAATGTCCTTACCGGCTGTCTCCTGCGCTGTGGACGCATCGATCTTTTGATCGGCGAGCAAAGTCGCTTCGTCAGTCAGGAGTACAGGGCCATTGAACGTGGTGTGATCAAAGGCCAGGTCACGTTGATGGTTCTGTTGTCAATAGAGAGAGAACAAAGAAAAGCCGACCTACTCATGGATGGGGCTCCCCCTTCCGGGGGCCCACACTAAGAGAAGCTACCAAACGTCAGTAGGGACCAACAGAAGATTGCGAGTCCTATAGGTACCAAATTGCTCTTGCCGTTGCCCTTGTCCACCAGATTCCGCGTGTATGCTGTGTTAGGCTGCGCCATAGAATACACCTCCCATTCTGACTCGTCCGAGACATAGTCCTCCATCAACTTCTGGAGCTCCTTCTCGTCGACATCGTCACTGTTGATACCACTACAAGGACCAAGCTTGTCGCTCAGCGCCTGGACGAGGGCTTGGAAACGATCTGATGTTCGGCCAGGCATGATGATACGATAACGATAGAATTGTATAACGGTACTGAGGTTGTAGACTTGTAGTACAAGCGAAAGGAAGCAACGTAGAAGAAAGCTGCGAGGTCGAAATGGAGGCCAAACACCGTGATAAGGAGCTGCGGATCGTCGACAGCGATAAGCCGAGCAGGTGTCCGTTTTATCTATAGAAAGAGCGGACAGTACAACATGACACGTGCGCGAAATTAGGTAAAAAATAGCTTCGGTGGTATCGTCCAGCTAGTCAGGTGCACCAGCCGTCGCACCGCAGACGCATGCCAATACAAACGATGAGTATCAGAACGCGCTCGGAGTAGTCGGTGAGAACAAAGGCAGCGGCTTCTGTCGGTCGTTGGTTACATTTCATGCAAGTAAGAGATCCAAGGTTTGAGGGCAGAAGCTGCAGCTCAGAATGGCCTAGCGTCATCGGCGAAAACGAACAGCCGAGCAAACGGCGTCATCGCCGTGTCGAACTTCAAATTTCTGTACCAGCGTATTTGCGACTCTACAACATCTTGAAGCCCGACAGAGGAAGTGAACAGCCAAGATGTCGACGACAGTGGACAAGGTAAGAGCTGGCATCACGCTAGATGTATACATTATCTTGGACTGACCAGAGGTGCGCAGATCAAAGAGGTCGAGGCCGAAGTAAGACCCCTCCATACCGTAAACGCATATCGATAACTTACGCCATGTAGATGGCCCGTACCCAGAAGAACAAGGCGACCTCGTACCATCTGGGACAGCTGAAGGCCAAGCTCGCAAAGCTCAAGAGGGAACTGCTTGAGCCCAGCGGTGGCGGAGGAGGAGCAGGCGTTGGGTTCGATGTCGCCAGAACTGGTGTTGCTAGTGTTGGTTTCATTGGTTTCCCCTCGGTGGGAAAGAGTACGCTCATGAGCAGATTGACGGGTCAACACTCTGAGGCCGCTGCATACGAATTCACAACCCTCACAACCGTCCCCGGCCAGGTCATGTACAACGGTGCGAAGATCCAGATCCTCGATCTTCCCGGTATTATCCAGGGTGCCAAGGACGGAAAGGGTCGTGGTCGCCAGGTTATTGCGGTCGCGAAGACCTGCCATTTGATCTTCATTGTGCTGGACGTCAACAAGCCTCTGACCGACAAGCGCGTTATCGAGAACGAATTGGAAGGCTTCGGTATCCGTATCAACAAGAGCCCGCCAAACATCGTGCTTAAGAAGAAAGACAAGGGTGGTATCAATATCACCTCGACGGTCCCCCTGACGCACATCGACCACGATGAGATCAAGGCTGTCATGAGCGAATACCGCATGGCGAACGCCGACATTGCCATACGATGCGACGCGACCGTCGACGACCTCATCGACATTATTGAGGCGAAGAGCCGAAGCTACATTCCTGTGATATACGCGCTCAACAAGATTGACGCCATCTCGATCGAAGAATTGGACCTCATCTACCGAATTCCCAACGCCTGTCCCATCAGTTCCGAGCACGGTTGGAACATCGACGAACTGTTGGAGCAGATGTGGGAGAAGCTCACCTTGTGCCGTGTTTACACCAAGCCCAAGGGCAGGATGCCTGATTACAGCGCGCCTGTTGTGTTGAGGTCCACTGCCTGCACAGTCGAAGACTTCGTAAGTCCCTCAGTCGTACCCATCACAACGCCAACTGACCAGGGTCCAGTGCCACTCCATCCACAAAACCATCGTGGAACAGTTCAAGCACGCTATTGTGTATGGCAAATCGGTCAAGCATCAGCCCCAGCGTGTCGGCTTGTCTCATGAGCTTGCCGACGAAGACATCGGTGAGTCAACGGCGAGATTCGATTTTAGTGTATTTCAAGTGCTAACCAGACGACCAGTCACCATCGTCAAGAAGTAAATGCCAAATTGCGACATACACACCGCGGCATTTGAGCCGTCGCCCCCCGCAGTGAAGAGGGATTGGATCGTCGAGTGGCTTTCGGACGGCTTGGTGTCTCACTACGATGTCACTTCAAGGTCTGGACATGGAAGATGACGAGCAGAACGAGGCTTCAAGCCGACTTCACTGTCCGGATTGGCCGAAGTTGCCGTCTCAGCTCCACGCCGGCATCAGCACGTTCGCTTAATTGAGACAAAGAGCCACGGAGCGGGACGTACCTGCCATTCGACCAGGACACCAGGGACTTGAACGGATCGCAGCCGTCCGCAACTTTGACAAGGTCTTTGCTGCCGAAGAGGCGCACCATAGTACATACACATCTTCACGAAGCCTCGTGGTGAGAGGGGCGCTGGCGTTGAAACGGTCTCAGCATGTTTCTTTTCCATTGAGGACACTTTCGGAAATTCAGCAAATACGATCAGCGTTCTCTGGCCCAGTTTTCCAGGTGTTGACTTCCCTCATTGGTGTTCTAATGCATACAGCTGTCGATTCGGAGACTTTCAGCAAGGGTGCTGTCTGTGCTGACGACTCGCAGAGCTCGCTGCTATTCGGGCGCTAAATCATTATCGCTCCCGTTCCTGAGTGGCTGCTTCGCAAACCCTAATGTGTCTTTTGTGGCTCCTTTTCTCGTGGGCGCGATTATCGCCATCCCAAAGCGTTCAAGTCCCCCTGCGCAATTTGGCATCTTTTTATGCACCGCCGATGATTGACACCTTCATTGAACCGCGGGTATCGCCACTCCTCGTACCTGATTTACTTGCCGTTTCAGTCCTTGCGCACCACGAGAGTACGATATTGAGAATGATGTGCGGGCGCACAAAACGAAACCAATACGCCTCGCTAACTCAGACCATGTCTGTTTTAAGGAAGCAGATTCACCGGCCGTGATGATATGTGAGCACGGTGCGATGGTCTCCGTGGGATCATCGTACCCGACCGCTTTGACATCCCATTTGCCGCAGCATAGACATGGTATGGAGCCGTGCACTGGGGGTGTCTCGATAAGCTTGAGCTAGGCGGCCGCATATTTCTGGCCCGCGTCAACCCTAAGAGCGCATCCCGGACAAGACCCGCACATGCACTAAGCCCAACGTTGCTGTCGCGTTGCGGCGTCGCTTGGCTTGATGGCGGCAAGGATATACGGTGCACAAGCCAGCTTGAGCCGGCAAGCTTGGGCTAGAAACAAACAGGCCCTCTCTCGCACTGTTGCAACAGTCCGCGTCTGCATCGCACACACCAGGGCTTGTACCAGCGTCCCAGGCATTCTTTCAAGTACGCGCTGCGGGCCTGCCGTGCCAGGACTTTCCCTGCAGCTTCTGCTTCCCTCTGAACTCATTCCTCTGCCGCGCCTCTCTATACAATCCAGTTTAGAGCTTGTCATAAGATTGCGCTGTTTTGTCGGCCAACTCCTCGCGCTGCTGCGGTACATACTCGCCGTCACTGTTCTGTTCCGCTTTAGCACCTGAACCAACATCTCATGCATGCCCGCCTTCATCTTGAGGTCACCCACATCGACCACTTACACTTTGCAAATGCGCGCCGAACCATTTGATCGCCATAGCCTTTGACGAAGACTTGCTTCGACAGTCGAAAGACTACCACAGTCGACGCCGCACCGACCTCACCCAACATGAGCCAGCTACAGATGGACCACGAGCATCACCACCAAGAACCTTTTGACGACCATACCGGATGGCACGAGAATGGTCAATATCCACACCATTCGTCACCGGTGCAAGACTTCAATGGCTTCCACGCCTATACACCGATGCCAATGGAGCCTATCTACGGAAACGGGATGCACCCACCGCACCCCCAGCACCCAGCACCTAGGTCGATGCATCAACAACTTCAACCCTTGATCATGCCGCAATGGCCCAGCATGTTAACCAGTCAATCAACGTATCAGCCATCAATATTTCCTTCCGCACCTGTACCGATCACACCAGCTTCAGCGACTCCGGTCTCGGCAACATCTACACATTCACGGACGTCTTCAACACCCCGAAAGACTTTGACTGATCATGATCGTCGCCGGATGTGCCAGTACCACGAGGACAACCCCACAGTCAAGCAGACCGAAATTGGAGGTACGCCAGCATCTATTTTTGGTCCCAACGCACGCATGTACTGACTTCCTTGCAGCAATGTTTGGTGTTGAGCGAAGGTACTACCTAGTGAGCCATCTACTCGTTGCTATGCTGACAACCGTTTAGTACCGTCTCGAAGGTCCTGCGACAAAAAGAGAAGTATTTGTACCAGGATGATGGTAGTCGGTCGCCCATTAGAAAATCGAAGGGAAAGTTCCCTGACATTGAGCGAGCACTCTCGAACTGGGCAAGGAACCACCAGAGGCAAGGTTACCAGCTTACCGACTCGACTATCCGCGACAAGGCCAGATTCTTTGCGCAAACCGTGGGCAACTCTGATAGCCACTTGAAAGCAAACAGCACCAGCTGGCTGGAGAAGTTTAAGCAGAAGAATCACCTTATGGGCGCAAAGTCACGCAAAGGGTCTATAGCAGAAGAGTCAGAAGGCACCTCGAATCCACCATCCAATGCGCAGACTCCAGGAGCTCTTTCACCTTTATCACCCGATGACGACTCTCCGACTGTTCCAAACTTGGCCGTCAAGAGGAGCGAGGACAGTCTGAAGACTGAAAGCCCTGATACATTCGACTTCTCGGGTCGACGACTTTACCATTCCCAGAGTACCACTTCTTTATCGACAGTCGTCACAGAACAGGGTCCCACGAGCCCAACCTCGCCGTTCTTTACACCGGACTCAGCATGCGGTCCTAACCCATTCGTTAGCAACCGCCAGGCTTCCAATGGGCAGCCAGGGACCAACGGCTTCCAGCGGCCACGCAGCCAGACATTCCCTCTGTTGGAAGGCGTGGCACAGTACGCTTCACCGCCAGCATCGTCAGACGCGATGACTCCCAAATACATTAGCAGCACCGCGCTCGACTCACCTATGGCAGAGATGGGCGATTCATTGGGTACAATCGATGAGGCTATGTCCGTATCACCGACCAATGTTTCGAACTTGATGCAGCCGCCGCCTCTACCAACTGCAGGAACAGGCTCACCGGTCTCACCTTCCCAAGAAGAGGCAGCCCGTGCTCTGGAGCTGGTCATGAGCTTCTTCAAGTCACAGCCGAGCGACTTTGCCGTTGCGCCTGAAGAGTACATGACCATGGGCAAGCTTATGGAGAAGCTTCGAATCAAGGGCCGATCCGAGAGCATGCCATTGGGCATTCGACGCGCGTCAGAGCCCGATTACACCGTCACCAAGCTGGAGACTGTGGACGTTTTGCACTAGCCAACATGACAGCATCCGTTGCATCGCACGACACACGAAGGCCATGCACAGCCACAAAACTACTACTAATACGTTGAGAGACGACACTTGACCATTCCAATATGATCACAGGCCAAAAGAAGGAAAATTGGGTATATCTTAGGGAAGCACGTACAGTGCCGGTATCTCGGTCTCATCGCTTTCATATCTGCATCAGCATCTCTAGCACTTCCCTTTTCATCTCTCCTTCTGGCGCTCGCTTTACTGCTCTATTTGTTACCACGTTATACCCGCAACATGCACAATACCCCAAACATGCGTCGCCACATACACTCTTCCTACATATATGAAAGACTGTACCGCTCACGCGGACCATTAGCTATTGTACACTTCCTAGCATTCTTGGCGGCCCCTTCTGCTATTTTGCGCTCTTTCTGAAACAACGAATTAGCTCGTACGTTTCTGTTACCTATATTTGGACTCCTATAGCTTTTCGTAGTCTGAGACGCAAGTCGAGCTTGAACACTGCGTCAATCCACTCCTTTGGTATTCATTACCCGTCCTGGACGATATGTCCCCTGATCGAAGCCAGAGATTGCCCGTCTCGACCTGCTGTGACCCGCTGTCACTTAGGCAGGCTGCAGGCTGCAGTGCAAAAGTTGAACACGAATTTAGTTTATGCAAAGACTGCCTCACTTCCGGACGCAGCACGATTTCTCAAGCTAAGGCCTAACTTTGATTCTACAACTCTGGAGGGACTCGCATTCTCACTGAGTCATGGCGCTCATCGCAGGCAACCGAGCCTCTTTGCACCTCAACAGCCCTTCCTCCAGCGTTAATGCCTGCCGCCAGCCACAGCGAGATGAGCCAAACCAAGCAGCTACGCTTCAAGGCGCTCCCGGCTCCCCGACCTCACTGACAGGCTGTGTACGTGCTCGCAGGGGATTGCCGATTCCAGCTGTTCATCTCGAATTGTTGCTTGTGCCATCGATCGACAGATGGTCAGCACGGCTAGCGAGATAGTGCGGGGACGAGCCGAGCACGGTTGTGGACTGTGAGCTTGTGGGACTACGCGTCCGTATCTGGCAGACAGCGTTTGCATGCGGCACGATGATCCGTCCATCTTTCTTTGCTTTTGAGCGCTCGCGAATGTAAAGTAAATGGGCTGCTGCAGAGCAGACGCTCTGGGTCGTCTGTCCTTTGTGAGCGGTCCGGCCCGCAGCCGCGAAACTTTGCTGACCGCAGGACCCTTCGGCAGCTCGTTGTCGGACGCAGCCGCGTTTCAACGAGGGGAGACACATCGCAACACAGGTGCGCGGGTACAACGCAGCTGTCAGTCGTCCTCACGATACACTGCCACGATCCAATTTCCCCTCGGCTTCCGCAACACACGATTTGTACGCGATCATCTCGCCGCTTTACCACGCATGGCACGCAGTGTTCAGACTCGGCTAGCTGCGTCGCACGGCACCATCACGGCGACACTTGCGTTAGTGACCGACAATGCGGCCATTGAGGAGCTGCGACGATGCACGAATTTCTGTACAGTTGCGGTGGCTGCGCTGGCACACGCTGGTCGCGCCGGCGTCAGGCCTTTGGCGGCGCGGCAGTCAACTGTAGCGCGAAGGCTGTTGGGCTGACGTGCCACGAAAAGGCGGCCTGCCGCTGTCGTTGGCTGGCATGCCCGCGCTAGCGGGTCAGGTGATTGCAAGCGTATGTGGTGCAACAATGCACGCGCAGGTGGGACGGTAAATGATTGGAAGAGGTGGTCGCTGAAAAAATGAATCAGGGTCCGAGGTGAGGCTTACCAGCAGCACACTAGCCCTGACAACGGACTTGCATGCAATCAGATGGGTTGACCTCCGGTGAGTTATTGTGGATTGCAAACTACGCAAATTATTTTTAATGAGACTATTAGTTATTTAAGTGAGCAAATCCCTATCAAAATTGCCTCATTCGTGAGATCGGTCGCTTAGCTCAGTTGGTTAGAGCGTGGTGCTAATAGATTGAATCCTTGATACGCCAAGGTCGCGAGTTCGACCCTCGTAGTGACCATCAGTTTTTTTGCGGACGTGGTCTATTAAGACTTGTCAATGCTTTTTGCACTCCCTCAGCAGATGACACGCTCGCGCGCGCTTGTGCTTGGATACTTACGGCTCTTCGCCCTGTCATTTCTTTAGGCATTTGGGGTCACATCTGGCGGCTTTGCGAAGACGAAATGCAAGCACGTTGACCGTCTTTTGCGCTTTCACAATCTCGCGCGTCATGCACTTGCTCGCTGACTTTGATGAGCCTCGAAATAAGATTTGACTTCAGCACTAGGCAGTGGTTCGCAGCACAAGGACACCCGCCGTCGACGGACCCGTCCGCACTGTACACCCTGTCAAACGCACGAAGCCGTCGCTTTATGTTGATCCTCAGTTGCTACGAACGGGACCTTGCAGCACTTCAAAGCTGTTCAAGTATCATGTGGATGGTATGAAAACCAAAGAGTTGTCACCACAATGCTGCACCGCAATGTTGCGGCGGGGCATGAGGACCGGCACATGAATGCTTATTGCAATGCCGTCCTCGTAACGTGGTAAGCGCCTTCTCTTTCCAGAGCGATACTCCTGACGCTGTGTTACACGGCGATACTGGCACCCCCAAAACCACATCCAACCCTGTGGGCCGTCAATACAGTCACTTGACGTCAGCCTCATTTGGCGATATCGAGTTGACATGGAGTCGTTCCTGCTTTGGGCTTCAATTTACAAGCGTCGGAGGTAGAGCGCACGGTGCTGTGGACCTTGCTCAGGACCATGCTCCACCACGGGATGTCTTGCATCTCAAGTTACGCTTGCTGTTCCCGAGGACGGCCATTGCATCGCTGATGCGTGGGTTTGATGCTCGCGGCCCCTGAACATCACCCGTGCAGCGGAATTGGTGATGTAGCTCTTGTCACATTGTAGTCGCTGGTGATTTGAAGTTCGCGAGGAGGCGGTATCTAGCCAAGACTCTTTTAAGGCGAAGGATTTGAAACTCAACGGTCAATAATAGGCTGTCGAATCAGGCTCCCGTTACACGGATCACCATCGTATGGGGAAGTCGGCGACGTGAGGTTTCCGAGGCTCAGAGTTCTGTCGATAAGCGCCGTTGAGTCCGCGGTAGGTGTATGACACAGTTACGCCGCAAATAAGCTGACATCAGTATCTTGCAATTGCATCTGCAGGTGGGACGGTATGGCGGCACGGACATTTCAGGTACGCGAGCCCTACGATAAGACGATGCGATCAGTCGTGGCGTGCGGGGAACCTCGACGCAATGTCGCCTGTGAAGGACTATCAGCAGGGCTGAGCTGACATATTTGAGGCTTTTGGGAAGCTGAAACGTATCTTGAACTGGCAAGATGCTGGGTAATATTAGCGTCAGTTTGCAGGGCAGGTCGTTGCGAGCTCAGGAAATCCCTGTTTCAGCCCATGGTCGTTGTCAGCCGGCAGCGGGATGTCGCCGCTCGCGTGGCCATCAACAATTCAAACTTTCGACGTTCGGAACGCTACACGGCATGACGGTAGCTTATCCTCACCACTCCACACCTCCTCTGCAGCTCTCCACATCCTTTGTCTGTCAGGTACCCACCACGATGCCAACGGCGGAGATGCGCACATGGCTCGCTCGTATTTGACTTGGTCTTTTTATTGGCCGAGAACGTCGTGCTTGGGCTGCAATAAATGTTGGTGCAGCCAACTTTTCCTTTCCCCAGCATATACCGCAGTCCGCCGCGCTCTCCGAACGAACTTCTATCGCTCCAGGTGCATGCATCAAGGGGTCCGCTTTCCTCGATTGAAGCAATGACCATGTTCACCGCTAAGTCGCCTCGGTCATCGTACGACGCTCGACAAGCGGGTTCGGGGTGGAAGTGTTGAAAAAGCTCCCGGTGGCTGAATGATAGCGCGAACGGCGGGGTACATTGTATCTTACGCTACTTTTCCGATTCATTTCCTCCCTCCAGCTTTTCCTCAAGAGGTCAGGTGCTCGTTGCTGCGCAAAGTCTGGACTTGCATATCTCTCAACAATTCGTGCCGTTCTTTTTTGTAATTGGTCGATTACCCCTCTTTTCGGGTAAAGCGGTGTACCTTTTCACGACGACGCAGGATGAGCTGTTTGTACATGAAGATATATCATGCATATGAAAATCTAACTGCTTGGAGAACAACAAGGGAGGACAAAGTTCAGGCCCTTGGTCGGATGGTTTAGCCACGATCGACATGTGTATCATATGTATGCAGAAGATCAGCTGCACATGGCAGGCGTAAAAATGCTTCAATCGGTCAGTGAACTCGAGACTAGCACTATTTGGATGAGGGCAGCGGTGGCGGTTGGCTATCTTAAGCCGAACGTGGATTCGAAGTGCGCAATATTCGCATCTACCTTGACACGAATTACCCTGTGCATTCTTCCATGAGGTCCTGTACTCCCTGCGACTCCAACTCGGGAGCTAGTCTCAGTACGATCAGCTCAAGTATCTGGAAGATCAGATGCTTGTTCAAGTACGTGTCCTCGAGACACTCAAGGATTTCTTCGACCTGCTGATGTTGTGCGACCTTGCTATCGCTTGCGAAAAAGGTGACTGCCATTTTTGGTGGTAGCAAGCCGAGCAACGACGCGGCGCAGCGGCGCTTGATCTCCTTTGTTTCTTCTTCATTCGGTATCTGTCGTGGGGGACCCATGCCGTTGTTCGGAAATAAAGTAGCGCGTACTGTCCGAAGTACTACTGGGAGTAGAGCGGGGTTCAAGATGCGCGTGTGGATGAGGTGAGAGAGAAATCTAGCAGGTTTGCGGTTAGTGTATTGGACTTTGGTGAAGACGTTCCTTTGATTGGCGCAATATATCCAATTAGCATGCAATGCATCCGAGTGGAGCAGTCCACGGAATCCAGTCAGCCGATGCTACAAAGCGCTAGGTCCTTCGTTCGGAGCATCCTAATGTGGTGCCGCAGAGCGATTTCTTCGAGGCAATCGGAGATGGAGAATCTTCAGGCCACAAAGTGAAGCGACATGGGGATATACCAAGGTCCCTCGACTTAATAGTTCGTAGGCTCCGGGCAAGGGCTTCCATAGCAAGGGCAGGTAACTCGTTTCTGTCTTGTGTGGACACATTTCGCAACAACCCGGATCCAACATGAGAGGTCCGCACCGGTTGCTGGTGATCCTCGAACCCTGGTAACGTAGAACATGTTGTAGCGACATCGCACTCGCGCGAAAAGGGTTATAGGATGAGGCGCAAACATCTGCAGTCTTGATCATATGGTCCGGGTCTGCAACAGCCACCAATGTTGTGCTTGTACATGAGGAACGGCCAGTCCCGAGCTGAGCGAACGGCTGACGATGTGGATAGATCACCGGGCGCATAAAAAGGCTGCCAGTGCTGGCTATGAGCGCGATAGACGGCTTAGTGCTCGATTTGTGTGCTGCAGAGTCCGCATCGCCGCGGACAGCATCATCAGCTGTCCATACGGAATCGCACTCGATGATCGGTCCATTCGGATTGCCAGCGTTCGGGTTCCGTCGTAAATATTGGTGAGCAGAGGGCACCCTTGCCAAGGCCTAGGCTCGGGGCGTCGAATTGCCGCCCGGTACGGGTTGCATACATCGGCGCACCCCCAAACCGGGGTATGACCGTGTGAGGGTCTGCGGGCCGTCGCATTCGCTGAGGCGAAGTCAAGTGACCAAAATCGAATGCGGCCCTTTCTGCACGTTGTGTTGCACTGGGCTTGGATGCAGATGCTGCTGGCCAACCATGGTATCAAGGAAGAAATTTATCGCAACTCACCTGTCCAATACACCGTCAGTGTCACCCACCCTTCCTGGGCCGAACAACGCTCCACAGTGCAACATCGAGACGAAGCCGGTCAGCCAAGGCATGCGGACGTCCAACTCCACAAATTGCGCTGCGCAGCTCCACAGCTTCATGCTCACGATAGGCCGTTTAACATCCAGTAAAAGCGTTGAGGCCTGAGACTCCATCTCTGACGAGAGTGACTGGTGGCTCTCTTCCATCGATATTGGCCCGTCTGCCAAAGACCTTGAAGGCAAAGATGATGCTGTGACTATAGTTAGAACGAATGCGCGCAGCGCAGTAAACGCCAGAAATGCGCATTGGATGGCCATCCAGAACAAGCCCGAAGCAGACATGCATGCGGACTCGTAACGTTTCGCATCAGCGACTGGCGCGCTGTTCGAATCACTTTGCTCTTCGGCTTGTGATGGCAATAGCCCGAAGCGTTCCAGACGACTCAAGTCCTCGACTGAGGCTCCGTCGTCTGATGAATGAACGTCATCATGGTCAGGATCAGTCTGGAGAATATCTGCAATCCTTCCAATGGCTTCCCATAAGAGCCACCCTTCACAGGTTTTCCCGCTAATACCGCTTCCTAATATCATCTCTGCAAAGATCTCCGCCACTAGGGATCTTAGGCATCCGTTCTTGAGATCATCGGTGGGAAGCAATACAGCCAAGACCCCCTGGATAATAAGCTGGCGCCAGGCGGACTCGCTCTCCCGCTGCTCGACATATGTCGACGGCACAGCATCGACCGGGACAGGAGATAAAGCAGGGTGTGGGTATAGCGTGTGGTAGATGAGACGTGGATCTGACACTAGTGATTGTGGAGACGAGGCTTGCCGCTTTGCGAGGCGAAATGCTTCAAGATGTGTAGTTAGATACATGCCGCGGCTTCAACAAGGATCGGAATTACCTACCGATCAGATGCTCTTCCAAAAGCCCCGGGATTTCGTCCAGCAGAAGACCTTCTAGATCGACCTTTCTCAGACGTTGCTCAAGTGCTCTCGTACAGTGCGCAATGACCTGGATGACTTCGTTGACAAATACATGGTCTGGCGTGATCTTCGAGTACCATGTCTGCACAAACTCTTTAATGATTACCGAGATGATACCGTACAGTTGGAGATCGACCTCGTTTGAGCTTGTCAATGGTGGAAGGAGCTCATCGATTGGGCGAGGCGCAGTCCCGCCCTTCTCGCCGTTCCCAAGTAGAACGTTGTGAGCGCAAAGGGTTCGCCGAATAAAAGCTGCGGTCGCTTTGTCGGATGTTGTATCAGTTTCCGGCTTCTGAGTCTCCGAGGTTCGCTTTTCTGCGTTTCCTCGTCCTGAATTCGGCGCAGCAGATCCCGGGTCTGTTAACGCTGTTGAGGGCTGGACGCTTTGTGGCTGCAAACGAGATTGGTCCAGCTCCTGTTGCGTGCTTTCAGTCATGACCGCCTTCTGATAGTCACCATATTCTGACAAGGTTCTTTGTATTGACACGTAGCGGTGCGTGCCGAAGCGCTCTGCGAATATGGATCGCGGTTCGTGTAGGCTGTTGTTGAAGGTAAAGGCGGTGACGCAATAATATTAATCGGAGCCCGGTTCACCGACATCTTGGCGCCTCGTTTTGGAGCACTGCTGCTCCACCTTCATTGTCATGCTTACTTTGCGACAACACAGAATCGATATCTAACGATAGCCAAAATGAAAGCCGTAGATACTGATGGTATAGTATTGTTTATCTCAATACAGGCACAAGCTGATAGCAGCCCACAGCGATCACCGCAGTCGAGCGGCAGCTCAAAGACATTGTGCAGACGCTCTACAACCTCATAGTTCAGGCCTACGACCATCACGGCAGCAAGACGCAAGATGCCATGAAGCGTGAGATGTGGGTCAATCGTGAAGTCTATCTTTCACTGTTACTGATAAGAAGTTCAGCCAGGCACTGATCCAGAATCTTGTGAGACTGTCGAACACAGCTCCTAACGTTCTCATCGACATACCTCCGGAGGTCACAAATTATGTCGAGAGCTCTCGAAACCCAGACATTTACACTCGAGAGTTTGTCGAGCTTGTCCAGCGCACCAATCAGATGCTGAAGGGTCGCGAAGAAGCGTTCCGTTTCCTGCAAGAACAGATTGCATGGCAGCTTTCCAATGCTGTTCCTGAGCTCAAGGACGATGTCGTTAAAGTCGTCGAGTCCACCGGTGGAAAAGTCCCTACTTGATCCCACGGCGCAAGATCGACGGTGAGCCGCAACCTGTCCTGTGGAAGATGAGCAACAGGCTGTGCACAGACTGCTCCGCTTCGACAAATGATTCAAAGTCCTTGGCCACCTTTTCACCCTTCAAGTCTGTACGTCAGGGTATGATCCGTGCTGGATGAGCAGTCCTGCAACCTGCAGCACGTTCAAAGTTAAAAGAGGAAGATTTACGGGTTTCCAGACCCGGATTGTCCTGAAGTAATATCATTGCAAGTACCATTGCGCATTCGTGGGAGAACAGCCCTGTAGGATACAGATCTTCGCGATTGCTTTGGTCCGGTTTCGAAAGCCAGCGCAGCAGCTAAACACTTCGAGATCACCCGCTACACACTGTGCGCTGTGCGCTGTGCAGCCGACCCCTGACCTGCTTGTCAGTGAAAGGCCCAGCATGCTCTCACTGCAATCAACACGTGTCGAATTCGCTGCGCTTGGTGGGAGCACAGTCACTGTGCAGCAAACGTTGGGTTGTGGTCGTGCTTTCACAAGGAGCCTCTCAGCCTGGATCACATAGCGCATTACATTGTATGGCATCACTGTGTTCGAGATCTGCCTTCCATAGCGCCCTTCTTATCCACTCAACCCCCCCTGAAACCAGTATACACATTCTTCGCAACGGCTGCATCATGCTCTTGATCCACGGCATACCTGCTATCGCTCTTCGATCTTGGGGTCACAATACCACAGGACTTGAGCTCAAGTCCACGTCAATCATGGCACTGACTCCTGGAAGTGACTCTCAAGGTGCAGAATCACAGGTTGGCGTCGACGAGGAGCCTACCAAAACGGCTGGATCTGAGTGCTCCACCCCAGCTTCTGCGGGCTCTGGCGACCAGGTGTCCACCTCCGATGCTGCGCTACGACACAACACGCCTGCCGCTGATCCTGCTTTGAGCGGAACGCCTCTAGGAGATGACTCGCGCGAGTTAGATACCACCACGTTTCATTCCCATGCTGTCCAGCTCCTCCCCTCGGAGCCCAATGGCACGTGGCGTACCCAGGTGAGCTACGCGGTAACAAGCCCCAGCAAGTCTGCCCCAACTCTGCGGGAAGTGTACCAGGGGCATGGGCCCCAGCTCGATGTACCAACACTGCTCCACAGGCTCAAGGAGACAGCCAAAGGCCGTAAGGATAACGTTGAGGGCTGGCTGAACCAGACGCTCGCAGACCAGGATCTGGGCGAGAAGCACAATGGTCTGATGCGCTCGTTGCGTGTGCCTTCGATGCCCAACATGCGCCAGATCGGTCTGGCTGTAGATGCAATGTCCGAATTCGGGCAGTCGCTGCGAAAGCGCCGCTCGGAGTCGGAGCTGCTTGAGAAGTTCAGATACGATAAGTATATCTTTGCAGAGGTTGTGTGTCGAAAGGCTGAGCGTGCGTTGATTGAGCAGGGTATCTGCAAGAAGTGGCAGCTCCAGTGCAAGAACTACGTGCAGCTGCAACACGCCATGCTGGTAGCACTCCTACGCACCTCCACACGTATACAACAGGCATACATGAACATGCCGCTTTTTCGTGCTCAGCCGCAATGGATCGCAAAGCGAGAAACGAAGGTCTGGCGTTTAGAGCTTGACGTTGGTGTCGTCGGCGTTGAGGTTGGTCCTGTGACGGATAGGTCATTGATCGAACTCGGCTTCATCGACACTGAGTTTGAGCTTCCAGAGTCTTGCGGATGTGCTCCTATTGCAGACATCGATCGTCAAGCTCAAGGCGTGGAGGACGAGTGGCAGTTGCTGGAGGCGTAACGGTCTTACAGGACGTCCCCGATACGTGGTAATGATTACATCTCTCATCCCTCTCAAACTCTAATCTATTCTCTTAGCTTTTTGTAGTGGCCGTCTTCTCTATCTTGTGATACTTCCAGCATGCTGGCGAACTACGCTGCGACTTCGACTGCCCCTTGACCTGGCACGACTCAGATCATATCCGTCACCCTGCTCTACATCACCGGTTGCCCTCAATGTCTCGTTGAAATCCATCTCCAGGCCCTTCATCTTCGCAGGTGTTCCGCCAAAGCTGACAAGCACCGCTGGGTTGTTCGCTGTGAGTGCATCAAGCGCCATGAGTTCATGCTCCGTGAACCACTTGGGCATTAGGAATGTTCGAAGCGGGATGAGGGCGATGATAAGGACTGGGAACCCAATAGCGGCAATCGTCTGCGAGATAGCAACACTGCAGGCGACACCGAAGGCCTGTAGACCGATGTACTGCCAGATCTTCCTGCGCGGGACGGCATTGAGCGGGTTCTTAGGATCGATGAAGCGCTTTTCCGCATTGAGGTACCCAAGCTTTGCCAGGATACCGTTACTCTCGATAGATCCCCACTGAGTTATCGTCAGTTGTGTTGCAATTAGTTATGACGGTTTGCACTTACGCCAACAACGAAGAACACGCCTGCGAATACAGCCGCGGGCATTGTGCTCAAAACAGTCAGGAGAGGTCCTGTCATAGTGCCCCAGATCGCCATGCCCATCAGGAAGTGACTGACGCGTTGCTCAACAACAGCTGTAGCCTCGACCTGGGGCTTGCGGATCTCATCACCGTCTACAGTCTCTACGACTTCAAGACGTGTTTCGTATACTGTCAGGGAATCTGTGTGTACGGGCGCTTGAGGGACGAGGCCGTTCGGGAGAGGCAGACCGATAATGCCGGAGACGAAGCAAGTGCATCCAAGGAGGAAGAAGTCCCAATGGAAACCCGCGGGCTTCTTGAGGGGGTACTGTCGCGCCTGCGCTGTCAGAGAAGACACGTTCTACGATGTCATTAGCATAAAGACGGCGTTCGAGACAGGATGACTTACGTGATCATAGTAAAATAGTAGCATCATCAGAAAGCCGAACGGTACGGCCACAAAGACCCATTTGACATCAAGCGTCCAGAACTCGATGACCCAATTTCGAGGCTGAGTAGGCTGGAACGCGCCGACAGTTGGCACACGATACTGCTCGGTCTTACCCAGACGCCCAGGGAAGTGCGAGAAACCAACCCAGAACAGAGTTGGGAACACGAATGAGTAGTCAGCAAGGACACCGCGAATCCACGGCTTCCAGACGGTGCTACTACCAATCTTCTCGAGTCCGTAGACGGAGCCGAAAAAGAGCATGGCGATCACGATAGACAGATAACCGCCTTCGAAACCGGAGACTTCGAACAGGTAGACAAGCTCTTCAACTCCCTTGACTGCAGGACCTGGTCAGCAACAGATTGACGGACGGGGCCTTTGACACATACCGCAGTAGATAATGCCTACGTACATACCGAACGACTCGCTAGAGAAGTCCGTAACATAAGCCATGTAATCGCAGTAGTTTCCAAAACTGACGATCCAATGGAAGATCGCTGCCCAGATGCCGACCCATGCTGTGAAAGCTGGGTAGATGGAGGGGTCGTACATTTCGATTATGTCGTATATCGTGTAGTTGAAAAGAGCGATCAGACCGGTAACACCGACAATGGTGAGAGGTTGGCAGGAGAGAAGACTGAAGACCATAGCAGCTAACGCGGATGCGAGCAGGGCCTCATTGATGCCGAAGAACTCGCCAGTACGGCGGTACATGTCCAGTGTGAATGCGATGGCGGGCAGAACGCTGCCTTCGTCAGCTCACCGTGTTTCAGGATGCTTGGGCTCGACCTACTTGATGAAGTACATGCGGACTGTGCTGGCGAAAACTCGATACGTGAAGGCATCCGTGATATCGCTCCAATAGTATGGCAGTCGGCGCTTGACATCGTGGTACATGCCGCGACCTGGTCGTAAGATGCGCCATCTTCGCCAACCCTTCTGGTTCTGAAATGTGTACGACTCGGTCGTAGAGACTTTCTTCAACTTGTTCTCCTTCACTTCTTTGTCCGTTGGACTGTCCATGGTGCAGGGCTACTGCAAATGCGCAGTGATAGTCGAATGCACAGTGATAGTCGAATGCAATGCCAAAAAGAGAGCAAACAACATCCAAAGACCTCAGCGATGGTGAAGTGGATCGGACGGGACGACGAGGTCAATGAGCTAGGTATTGCCGCTTGACGTAGTTGTGCTAATGCTAGACCCTGAGGCGTTCGACATTTTTATACCATCACATAAGTGATTGAGCATGGGATAACTCCCTGTAGATTGGTAAAAAGCGACGTGCACGCACGACTTGGCACTGTGGATCCCAGTCCTACACAATTACACTCGGGCATCTGGAGGTGTGAACGATCTGCTCGGTTCTAGCTTGACGAGCACTTGAGCGCATCGCAGTCCGAGACCACCACGACTTGCGCAATCCTCTCAAAGTATAGTGATCCTCTTCTCTGCCCACAAAAGTGCCCGCCAAAAGGCATTGAGAGTGGGCAGATGAATTGCTGGTGAGACCTTCCTCAGGCGTTCGGTTATAAGATGACGTTCGCCGGAATGGTCTGGTGGTACTGGCGGCGGGAGTCATTTGAAGCTAGTCCATATTCGTCTTGAGATCCGCCCGACATGGTCGGAGCTACTGTGTTTTACTGCCCGAGCAGTCAGCAGCTGGCAGCCCGGGCAGTCATCGGAGCAACTAAAATGCTGCTGCTGAAGACCAGATGACCATTCCATCCTAAACTCCGTGTGGAACTTGCACGTTCGATGACTTGAAGATGCTGCAACCGCCCCTCTAGTACTTCATCGCACGTTGCCGGCCGCAAGCTGCTCGCCGCGACGATTCTTCTTTGATGGAGGCCGTGCGTGACGAAATCGCTCACACGGCGATCACCAGCCCTGTCGGGAAAAGCGCAAGTCTGGAATCGTCGAGCCGAGACCCATCATAAACGTCAAGATCGCCGGCGCGCAACGGCGGGAGCTGCTTGGCCTCCAACTGACGAAGCTCAAGAACTGCAGGACGGGATCAGCTTGCAGCCTTACGATAAAGAAGAGCGATCGTGGAGGTCTTCAAGTCTACCTTTTGTAGTCTTGTTCGGTTCAAGTTGCCCAATTTCCCAGTCTGTGCGCCCCATACGGTTCCGAGCATCTGCTTTGGGTTGCTTGATACGTCCGAGCCTCCTGCCCGAGCATCATTCGCAGGTCTGTTCCTGCAAGTCATCCACGCCCGAGATTGAGTGTAGCATTGCTCCCGTCGATCTCCCGTACATCAACTACAGCCATTCAGGAAACTGGAGCGGCGAAATTACTCACCGGAGGCTGGAAGCGGTCGGCTGGCTGCATCACCATGGCTGCGCTTGGGAATGTCGAAGGACTCTCCGAAGTCATTGGTCGGGCCATCCAGGAGCACCTGGAAAGGTCCAACATCAACGTCGCATGGCCACAGATAGACGGCCTAGTGCGTCCTATACTCCGAGTGGAGGCCTTCCTAGAAGATGCAGGGCCAGGTAACGTGACGAGTCCACGCTCAGAAAGGGTTGCATCGGTGAGTATCTGCCTCCGACATTAGTCGCATCTTCCCTGTCTGTCAGAAGATGTCAGCAACTGATATGGTGCAGCGGACGCTGGAGTTAAGTGGCATGATGACTCCCGGGCCATCCAGAAGCCCAACAATACCTCTCCCGGATCATGAGATGATATTGTCGAACTTTGAAACACAGTCACACAGCTCAGATGCCACAGAAGAGGGCGTCGACGCGTCTGACGCCCGTCGCAAAGGTACCGGAGGCCTGCGGATTTCGCAGAACCAGATCATTCAGGAGGACTACAGCGAGCACCAGCGACAGATGCAGGTCGACACGAGGAACTTCCCTAAGCGGAAGAAGGTGGCGTCGGAGAAGTTCGTGTTCCAACCTTCCACGCTTGACAAGCTGATCATCGGTATCTGGGAGCAGCTTCACGGCTCTATCAATCTCGACCCCAAAGCCATCTTCGAGCAGTTTCAGATTGCACCTGCTGGAACCTCTGATGTCGTCCGTCAAAGCACGTCAGACGTGACTGCAATGGACATGCTCAGCACGTCGACCGACAACACCCACGACTCGTTCAGCCAGATGAATGTCTTCTGCCGCAAAGTCACGCAGGCAAGTCGTGTGTGCCGATCCATCGAGATGATCGTGCAAGCCAGGTGGACGGAGCTTTTCGAAGAGCAGGTACAGTTCCGAAGTGCTACTGTACCTGGACTCTCGGCGACCAAACACAGGAAGGCGGTCTTCATGGAGGCATGTCAGGACTTTGGTTGGTCCGAGAAGGAGCTGCGGAACAAGATGGCCATCTGGAGAGGCTACAAGGAGGTCAAGGACGCCGCAGGCTGGGCAGCTCTTGTGTTCGCCGGCATGGGCATATACCGCTTCTGCAAATACCGCGTTGGCTTCGACAAGGATGCAATGAGACGGCTACGTAACCTGCGGAAGAGACTGGAGGTGGCTGCAGACACGTTGCATCCGCACTGGCGGCAGCTGCTGGTCATCGTCGGCGAGTCACCCACGCTGCAATATCCGGGTCACCCTCATGAATGGGTAGTGTTCGAGGATGGCACTGACCCGACCCCTCTACGGCAGACTTACCTGGACCAAGATCGTTACTTCGCCTTTGAACACGTTGATGAGTCCATCATCGATGAATCGGTCTGGGGCTGCGAGGATCCGCGATGGATGCCGCAACCCAACTCCATTGCCCGGATCAACGGCCAGTACATTTGCGTGTCGTGCGGCGAACAGCAATCGGACGACCCAAAGGCCAACACGTGCTTCTGCTTCCCGTCGCTGTTCGGCTGCGTCAAGCGCAAGCCTCCGCCGATCCAAGTGTTCCGCACGCCGGACGGGAAGAACAACGGTCTAGTAGCTCTGACATCGTTTGAGCGAGGATCAGCCATTGGCGAGCTGGTCGGCCTGATAACAAAAGGCGTGAGCGGTCGCGACGTCATGGACTCGTCGACGCCGCTGTCGAGCTACCAGATATGGCAGGAAAGGATAGGAAACTACACGCGCTTCGCGAACCACAGCTGCAAAGCGAACGCGCAGTCATCGACCTTTACGTGGCTGGACACGCAACACGTGCTCATCGTCAGCAAGGGCATCGAAGCTGGTGCGGAGATAACGCTGGACTATGGTGACAAGTACTGGGCTGGATTGGACAAAGCGTGTCTATGCGGCGAAGCATGTTGTAGATACAGAACGAGAAACCGTTAGCCGGACGTGACATCAGCGTTCCGAAGAAGACGACTCTGTTTCGCAGCCTCTGAACTAGACGGTATGTATTCTGAACTAGACGGTATGTATTCTGAACTAGACGGTATGTATTCTGAACTAGACGGTGTGTATTCTGAACTAGACGGTATGTATTCTGAACTAGACGGTATGTATTCTGAACTAGACAGTGTGTATGAGTTGGTGTACAAACAATCGCGTGGAGCGGCATGGAGCTCAGCTTATCGATAACACTAGCGCATTTCCCTCACAAAATTTCGAGATGCGCGCGACGCTTCGACGTTTACAACTTCGACCTGATTCGTCTCTACGCGGGAATTGAAGCGCATATCATGGCGCGGGGCGACTCAGAATACAGCTCGTCGGATGAAGAGATCCTAGAGCACCAAGCAGGGTCGAGGAAGAGGAGGAGACTTTCACCGAGCGCCGAGGAGTCGGATCAGTCTTCTGAAGACGCCCAGGCTTCAGCGTCGGCGGCTCGAGTGCTGCCCGTGTCGACAATGTCCAGGATCAAGACAAAACCGCAAGCGATTCAAAATGGAGCCAAAAGCGGTACGCCAAAAACCCAGCCCGACGGCGGTCGGGGCAAGGACAAACTGAGCTTTGCCGCGATCGACGTCGCCCCATGGCTCGTTGCGTCGTTGGCGTCCATGGAGATCAAGAAACCGACCGGTATCCAGGCGGCAACCATTCCAGAGATTCTCAAAGGGCGGGACTGCATCGGCGGCAGTCGCACCGGTACAGGCAAGACGGTTGCCTTTGCGGTTCCCATGATGCAGAAGTGGGCCGAGGACCCCATGGGCATCTTCGGACTGATCATGACACCAACGCGAGAGCTGGCGATCCAGATCTTCGAACAAGTCAAGGCCATATCCGCGCCTCAGTCAATGAAAGCCATCCTCATCACAGGCGGCGCAGACCAGCGCGAGCAGGCCATCAACCTGGCGTCAAGACCACACATTGTTGTTGCCACGCCAGGGCGTCTCGCAGAACACATCAAGACATCCGGAGAAGACACGATATGCGGTCTGCGACGCGTCCGGTTCGTCGTCTTTGACGAAGCGGACCGGCTGCTCACGCCCGGAAAGGGCAGCATGCTCCCGGATCTCGAGACGTGTCTCTCGGTCGTACCGCCGCCCACACAGCGCCAGACGCTTCTCTTCACGGCCACCGTCACCGCCGAAGTCCTCGCGCTAAAGGAACAAGCGCGCGCAGGCCGGCCGCCCATCTTCGTCTGCGAAGTCGACACCGAGGACCTCGCCATTCCGCCAAAGCTGCACCAGACATATATCCAAACCCCCGTCACTCACAAGGAATGCTACCTGCACGTCGCCGTCTCAACGCCAGCGAACCTCGGCAAGTCCGCCATCATCTTCTGCAACCACACCAAGACGGCGACTCTGTTGGAATACACGCTGCGCCTGCTAGACCACCGCGTCACGGCGCTGCACTCGGGGCTGAAGCAATCCGACCGCGTCGCCAACCTAGCCCGCTTCCGCGCGCAAGCAGCCCGCATCCTAGTCGCCACCGACGTCGCCGCGCGCGGTCTCGACATACCCTCGGTCGCGCTGGTGATCAACTACGACGTACCACGCGACGCAGACGACTACATCCACCGCGTGGGTCGCACGGCGCGCGCAGGACGCGCAGGGACAAGCATCACGCTCGTCGGGCAGCGCGACGTGGATCTGATCCACGCAATCGAGGCGCGTGTGGGCCGGGCGATGGACGAGTACGAGGAGGAGGGCGTCAGCATCGAGGGGCGGGTCGTGCGCGAAGCGCTGGGGCCCGTGACGGAGAAGAAGCGCGAGGCGATGCTGCGGATCGAGGAGGGGCGCGATGTGCTGGGGAAGCGCAGGACGGGGATGCAGAAGCGGCGGGCGGCGTAGGTGTGGCGAGTGGACTGGCCGAGGCGGGATGGCCGAGGCGGGATGGCCGAGGTGGGATGGCCGAGGCGGGATGGCCGAGGTGGACTGGCGGATATCCTGGCCTGTCTTGAGGGAAATATGCCTCAAGTCGAGCAAAGGCTGCATTCAAGTGAGATGCGTACGAGTATGAAGGGCCATATTCCATTGCTCAATGCAACTCCAACGCCCGCTCCAACCCAAGCCACCCCGGGCACCAAAACGCCACAAATGCAACACCCACGCCATTCAACCCCCGTATCATCCCCCGTATCATCCCCCGTATCATCCCCCGTATCATCCCCCGTATCATCCCCCGTATCATCCCCCTCCATCATGCCCCTCCATCATGCAAACTCCCAGCTCCCAAACCTCCCCGCACCACGACTCTCCAGCACAAGACACTGATACGGACTGCTCATAGGGTCATAATACAAACCATCAACCCTCCCGTCGCAGCGACGCAGACAAACAAAGTAAAACCCGCTGATGGTAAGCCCGCACCCGTCGTCGTCAAACGCAGCGTGTTCAGCGTCGCCGGCGTGCTGTGCTGCGGGCGCATGGCGCGCAAGCGTGTGGCTGTCGTAGACAAAGTACTCGCCGCCTTCTTCTCCCGCTCCGTCGGTGGCGGTGGCGGTGTTGGTGTTGTTGGTGGTGTTGGTGTTGTTGGTGGTGGTGGTGTTGGCGGTGGTGTTGTTGGTGGTGTTGGTGTTGTTGGTGGTGGTGGTGTTGGCGGTGGTGTTGTTGGTGGTGTTGGTGTTGTTGGTGGTGCTGGTGTTGGCGGTGGTGCTGGTGTTGGTGCTGGTGGTGGTGCTGGCGCTGGTGCTGGCGCTGGTGCTGGTGCTGGTGTCGATGAAGCCGTCGGGCGTGGGCGGCGCGGCGCAGGATTGGCTGGTAGGACGGAGCGACTTGACAAAGCAGCGCTCCTTCCAGCGCATGAGGACCCAGTCGCGACTCAGGGCGTCCCACCAGGAGCGGCTCGTCAGGGCGCGGACCACGTCGTCGTCGTCCATGTCGCGAAAGGGCGGCAGCTTGCGCCAGTTCAGGACGTCGTTTGCGGCGGTGCTCTTGAAGCTCTCGGTGAGCAGGGTGTGGGTGTTGAAGTCGAGGATTTCGCCCTCGAGGTACGTGGTTATGCTGCTGGTGCGGGTGTAGTGCGTGGGGTGGCTGGGGTTGGCCAGCGAGTGCTGGTGCGGGTGCAAGGGCACGTTGTAGGCTTCCATTGTGGCGGAGAGGGACATTGCGGACCAGTCGACGGCGTGGATGGTGACGTTGACGGGCCAGCGGTCTTGGTGCGACGCCGGCGGGGCCGCGTCTCTCCGGGAGAGGTGCGGGGCCAGGCTGCGCGGGGTCGAGTAGCTGGTGCTGAGCCAAGGTCTCGACGGCGGTGGCAGCTGGCTCGCGGCCGCGTTCGGTGCGCACGTGGCCGTGGTGGCGTGTTGGCAGCCAGAGAGGAGCGCGCCGGGCGCGAGCCAGGACGTCTCCCGGGGCGGGGGTATGCCGAGGGTGTCGGTCAGGAAGTCGCCGTTCTGGACCGAGAGGTAGTCCTTGCTGACGAAGCCGGCCTCGAGGACGCAGTTCAGGCTCTCCTCGACCGTGTCGGCGTGGCGGATGCGCGCGAGGTACTTGACCGTGTGCTCGAGCATGGGCGCCACTGCGGGCGGCTGAGCCGGGGGCTGCGGGCTGCGGGCGGCGTGGAAGCGGTCACGGGGGGCGCCCCAGGGGTCCTGGGTGCTTCGGCGCAGGGCAGCGGGCTCGCGGGCAGTGTCCGTGTCCCGGTCGTGGCTGTCCGTGTCCCGGCCGTGGCTGTCCGTATCCCGGCCGTGGCTGTCCGTATCCCGGCCGTGGCTGTAGCGCTGCAGGTAGTCGCGCGTGCGGGCAGAGAAGCGCGGGTGGCGTCGCACGGCCTGCATCATGGCCGTCGAGCGCAGAGAGTCTGGCGGCAGACCTCCCAGACGCGACTGCAGGGCGCGCAGACTGCGCTCGTCGTCGTCGGCGGCGGCGGGCAGGTGGACGTTTGGCAGCGGGGCCCAGTTGTGCATCGAGTTCTGCGCCGGTATGTGCGCGCCGTACTGGGCGGCGGGCGAGCTATGCTGCTGGGCGTGCTGTGTCTGGGCGTGCTGTGTCTGGGCGTGTTGTGTCCGGGCGTGTTGTGTCCGGGCGTGTTGTGCCTGGGCGTGTTGTGCCTGAGCCTGAGCCTCATGCAGGCGGTTCAAGCGGTCGACGCTGCGTCGCAAGCGGTCGCGGTGGTCCAGGCCATCGCGGGCGCCCTCGAGCAGGCGCAGTCTGGAGCGGGACTCGTTCAGGCGCAGCTCGTCGTGGGCCTGCTGCTCGCGCAGGAACCGCAGACTTGCGTGCGCCTCGTCCATGTCGCGCGCCGCCTCGTCGTCGTCGTCGTCGTCGTCGTTGTCGAGCTGCGTCGTCAGCGTCGCCGCCAGGTTGAGCACGTCGTCGTGGACGGGGCTCTCGAGTCCGCGCAGCGCCGAGGTGAAGGAAGTCGGCTCGCGGTTCTGCGGGCTACGTCAGTCGCGGCCACTCGACGGCGGCGGGGCGTCCTCACTGGGCTGTTCGCCGGCGGCATCGTGCGCGCCTTGGTCGGGTGTGGACGTCCGTCTCCAGTCGTCAGTCTCCAGTCGTCCGTCTCCAGTCGTCAGTCGCCAGTCGTCTGTCTCCAGTCGTCCGTCGTCGGTCGTCCGTCGTCGGTCGTCAGTCGTCAGTCTTCAGTGCGGCCGGCCGGGCGCCATGTGCGAGGCAGCCGGGGCGAGAGACGGGGTGGGTGCGGTTGCGGGTGCGGTTGCGGGTGCGGGTGCGGGTGCGGGTGCGTGTGCGTGTGTCGGGGTGCTTGGAGGGGACGGGGGACGTGAGACAGAATGTCGTCGCAGCCATGTGCTGCCGCAGCCTTGACATCAGCACTCGGCCTCTGGAACGGGCGGCGAGACAGGCACAGAATGGCCCCGCAGTCTGCCTCTCGCTCGTCGCGGGTGAGCTGCTGCAGCCGTCTATTTCGAGTCTATGCAGCCCCGCTCGTGCTTCCCCAGGTTCCACCATCCTCAGTGTCCGCCGGCGAGCGCCGCCGCACTCGCAACTCCCACAATCACGCCATCGCATCGCATCGCATCACATCATATCGCGTCACATCGCAGCACTTTGCATCGCATCGCATCACAGCACATCGCATCGCATCCAGCACAGCACATCGCATCCAGCACAGCACATCGCATCCATCACAGCACATCGCATCCATCATAGCACATCGCATCGCATCTCATCGCATCGCATCCAGCACATCGCATCGCATCCATCGCATCCAGCACATCGCATCGCATCCATCGCATCCATCACAGCACATCGCATCACAGCACATCGCATCACAGCACATCGTGTTCAAAGTGTAATGTTTTTTGTTTGGTTGCAACTCTACAGTCTTTTTCCGTCCTTTTCAATTAGATTTACACTGCTAATGTGGAGAAGCAAGCTTCCGTCTTTGGGGTGTTGTGTACTCCAGCCGGTGGAGCAGCCAGGGCCGCCCGGGCCCTGGGCTTGATGCCGTGTCTCGGCTGCTTGGCAGGGAACAGCGGCCAGAGAGGCAGCGCCCCAAGGGGATAGAGTGTTTGCTCCGCAAGCAGAGGACCGCTCTTCAGCCAAGAGCACGACTAGCGTGCTCTGGTCACGCCCTTGCGCGCCGCTCTCTGCTCGGCGATGCATGCCAGAGCCGCAGAGACGAGCTATTGCAGGGCCATCGTCGAGATGCCCCGGACTCGTATGTCGACACCCGCGACTCGGCGTCGTCCAGCTGGCAGTCCATGCCAGACCGAGCGGGTGGGAACCCAAACATGATGCGTGAACTCGTAAAGCCGGTCTTGCCAGACTCAATCAAGAGCTCGCACCCAAAACGTTCCGGTCGTGACGACATTAAACAAAAGACAAAAACAAAAAAATAGAAGAGACCCGAGTGCCCGACTCGACGAAGCCGCGAGGCCACCTTGTATCCGTGTCTTCCGTGGTAATGCAAAGCAAATGCGGACCTCCCAGAGATGCAGGAAAGAAAAGAGCCGTTCCGCTGGGGAGGCGTGGTCGATGACGTCAAAGAAAACGCTCGCTAAAAAAAATTCAAACAGGTATCAAGGGACATGTGCGGTGAGAGGGGAGACGAGACCAAAAACAAACGCTCGCTAAATGTCGATCAGACGCCGTCCCATGCCGTGCGTGCTGTGCGCTGACAGCAGCGCTGACAGCAGCGGTGAACGTCGCTCCTGTCTTGGACCGGCGTGTCGAGTGTCGAGGGGGATGGCGCGCTCAGGGGACTGGCCAGGTCCGCGCTTCCAGGCATCGACCGCGGGGCAGGCTGTCACAGGTGACGTGTTCTGCTTATGTGAACGCTGCGTACTGTGTCGCGAACCCCGTGTCCCACCCGAACCCCCCGAATCCGCCATGTGCTGCGCTTGACCCGCACTGCTGGGCCAGCACGCTCGGCAGAGGCAGGCAGGGAATCGGTGCGACGGCCTGGGGCGGGCTGTAGTACCCACTCGTCGAGCTGTAGCATGGCTGGCTAAACGACGGGGTGGGCGACGGCAGCTGGAAAGGCTCCATGCTCTGCGTGCTTCCCATCGTGTTCCAGTACGTCGGCGAGTGCTCACTGCACGTCGTCATCGTCGGGCTGGGTGTCGAAGGGAGCATTTTCCACGACTCCATCTGGGGCGGCGAGAGGTACTGCGTGGGCGCCCACCAGTTGGCAGCACCAGGTGTGCTGGGCAGAAGAGGAGCAGGGCGGACCACGTCGACGATCCTGGGGGGAGGAGGCAGGAGCGGCTGGAACAGGCCCATGACGGCAGCCTTGACGTCCTCGCATCGGCCTTGGAGGACTTCGCCGGCGCCTTCCTCCTCCATGCCCTCGAGAGCGCGCGCGCCGGTGCGGAAGACGTAGCGGTTCACAGCCTGCACGAAAGCGTCCTGGAGCTTCTTGACCTGCTGCTCCTTCTCGGCCCACTCCCATGTGCTGGCGGCAACGTCGACCGAGTAAATGTCCTTGTGGTACTCGACAAGCGCATCAATGGTCTCCTGTGTAAGCTTGAATGCAACCTCATGTTGTGAAACCATGTCGACGTGTACCACGTAGGCCTCGATGTGGATGAGCTGGTAGTTGAACAACGCTTCGACCAGGGGGTTGGAGTCCTTGCGCAGTTCCGAGTCCGGGGCCTTTGGGACCATGATGGAGCTGAGCGACCAGATGGCGTTCTTTCCGGACAGCAGTTCTGTGAGGCATCTCGTGTGCTGCTGCACGCTGTTCAACGGGCGCTTCACTCTGTTGACGCGCTTCAGCGTCTGCGTCAGCCAGGCTTCGGCCTTGGACTGCAAAACGACGTTGACGGTTGAGCGTGGCGCAAAGGCAGCAGCCGACGCGGGTAGTAGCTGGATCGGCATGGCGATGGTCGGTGCGTTGTGTGGTGCAAGATGGCAGTATTAGACAAGACGAAAGAATCAACAAAATAAGGGCAAAACGAAAGTAAAAACCGTTGTCTCAGGCGGATATATCTTTTGCTGGTCGCGCCGTGGGGGTAGAGGAGACAAGAGGGCGGGCGAATGGGGAGAGGGGGAGGCGAGGTGGGAGGTGGAGGGTAGGGAAGGCTAGCGGTGAGGGTGGCATCTTTCTTAAGAGCTCTTACAAGCGTCGATCATGGGTCGCCCGGCGTGGCCACAGCATCCCGGCAGACGTGCATGCACACTGCCCCGTTTTGCTGCACTGCGCAGTTAGCCTGCCCAACGTGCATATGGCGAGAGCCTGCAGCTGCAGGTTTAGTCGCATCTAAGCTGGTCTGCACCGAGGCACCGCGTTGCGCACGCGTGGATAGGCGGACGCCCGCGTACGGGAGATTTCAACGTCCTCGCAGAGCGATGCTGGACGCGAAATGCCACTCTAGGCCATGCTCACGGAGATGACGACCCGAACGGTGCGCGATCGCGCCAGTGCTACGCGCTTGCGAGATGGGCAAAAGCATAGTAATTGAGCCATGATGCGGTTGTGCGTGGGTGGAGACTGACCATGGCAGCTGAGCACCGCTCGCCGTGCCGGTGCACACGAACCGCCCTCGAGAACGGGCTTGCTGCCCGCAGAGGTGCCCAGCAGGAGTCACCAGGGCGCCCTCGGCCGGCAGACCTGCGCCCCTACACGCGATTTGCGCGAGGAGGGTGCCTGTAGACTCGGCGTGCTGCGCTTACTGCTGGGCCTTGAGCATCGGCGTCTTGCGACATGGCGCACATTCCAGAAGCCTACCGCGAGCGGCCATCAGGAGCGCGCGCCGCAGCGGCTTTGCTGCCCGTTTAGGCGACGCGGTTCAAGGGCGACCGGCTGCTCGTGGTGTTCCTAAGGGTTTGACGAGAGGTGGGTGTCGTTGCGCGGTGCTTGGCCCTGCTACAGGACGACGTTGCTTGGAGCTAGCGATGTGGGCGCAAGCGGAGCGACCCAATCAGCTGCCGCAGCAGGGATCTGACCAAGGATGGCATCCGCTCAGAAAACCTCTAGCAAAGCCGCTTCTCATGTGATGGCGTCCAGAATACCTGTTTGAAATACCGCAGGTGCCATTGTCGAGTGCCTCTGCGCGCGTGCTGAAGCAGCAACTCTGCGCAACAGCAACATGCTCGAGCGACTTCAGACGGCATGATTGTGGAATAGTCACGCGGACGCGCCGGCAGTCATGCGCCACTCCGACGAGGCTGTGCAGATCCGGACGCGCCGACTTTCAAGCTCTCCGGAGTTGTCCCTTCAGCACCACCTGGCCGATGTAACTGCTGATCATAAACGGGCACGATGATATTCCCCTGCAGGGGAACATTATTGCCAGAGCGAGAGTCCGTTTCAGGACTTGTTTGCTGTCCTCGGCTCTGCGCTGCCATTGGGACAGACGCCCACACAGTCTCCTCGACCTCCCCGGCGGAAGCACTCCGAGGGGCCTCGCAGGCGATTACGCAAGTGCTAGCAGCCCCGGATCAAGCTGTCGCAAGACCCGTCTGCACGGCTATTTCCATCTTATCGAGAGATAGCATTATACATCTGCCATGTTTCAAAACCTGCAAAGCATCGTCAAGGGCGCTCCGAGACCTGCACGCTGGGTCTGCCACGCCTGTGCCTCACTGTAAACGGCATTGCGGGGCTGCATGCAACACCAGCAGGCTGGCTGTGGCGGACTGACGATGCTGCTTCGCTGGCTCTTGATGAGCGCACTGTTGCGAAGGGCTTGTGCATGCAGAGCATGAATTCGACGTTGCTCTTTGCTGCTTCGAGATGCTCAGCTTGACAGGGGTCAGCACCCGCGCTAAGATCCGGCTCTAGGCGGCGTCCGTCTCCACGCTTTACTCTCGCTGCAGGCTTCATCCTCTCTCACAAATCTTTGAAGCGACGCCCGGCCCTCCGACGGCATCACTGTCGTCAGTCTCTGCCCGCAGCTGCAGACTCTTCGGCGCCGTTTCAAAAGCTGCCGGCGCGTTGTTGTCAGCGCATGCGGCATGCACACCAACGTGGACCTTGTGACTCACCCTGCCGCCAGCACGTCTTAGAGGTTGTATTTTCCCATCAACCGGCTATCAAGAATTTCCCACGCAGTCATGCATGCTTCGTTTTCTTTTATCCACGATTCGCACCGTCTTCTCGTACAAGGATGAACCCGTCGCTCCTCCTGTCGCTCCACTTGCTCTCGACCTCATCATCACCAACATGAACATCCAACACTTGCTTCACATGCACGCTTGATAACACTGTGGCTGCGAAGGCGCGTCTACAGAGGTTACACGGTGCGGAGAACGGCTCGCTCGCGAAAGTCGCGCACGCAACTGCAAGCTTCATTGCTCGTTCAAAGCCCGCGGAACGGCACGTTTGTGAAGGGAGTGCCTGCTCACATGCAGGACACACCGATCACAGACACACAGCCACACTCAGCCGTATATGTTTCAGTTCGTCTGGACGGCAGACACATCAGTGCTCCCCATCGTCTCCTATTCAGCCGCCTTCAACGAATGTCCAACAGTAGTCGTCACCACTCGGCAATTTAGATGCACCTCAAACAGAATCGGGAAAGTGTTGGGAATCAACGGGACCGGGGGTCCACGTCCGGGTGAGTGTGGTTGTGGTAAGATCATCTGAAACTGGGGGCTAAGATCTGGTCTGGCCATCTGGAAGAGATGGTGGTGTGTCGATATTGCCCCCCTATGGATCGTTAAACGACAGGGCTGGGCATCCGGGGATGGCGGAAGTCCACGACCCTGGGATCGATATTCGCAATCACTCGCATTAGGCGCCTACTTCGTGTGAGAGCTAAGCGACCGGGGAGCTCGGGAGATGAGGTCGCTCGGTAATCTTCGATGAACCTCCCTGTACTTGGCGACGGCAGACACATGCACAGAGCTGTTGACGAGGCTTGCAGAGGTCGACAACATCAAGCAAGTGATGCTGTGCATGTTCCCATGGAACAGATCGCTCGGTACGGTGCTCGGCGATGCACACTCCATCACTTTTCCATGTCGGCGCTTCGCAAAACATGCCACTGTTTGACACCCATCTGCACCTAGGATAATGGTATTGCTTGCAACAGTAGCCCAAACCCTCTTCATCCTTTGCTATGCACCGACTGATACCGCGTCATCTGCAGGCTGTGTACCGATGTGCAGGAATGATGAACCTCTCGATCCACAGTCTCGACCATGGACAACCAATGTCGACAAGGTATGGACAAACTATGAACAAAGGAACGGTATAAGGATCACGGCGGCAAGATGCATCATACCAACGCAGTGACACGGTCCATTTGCATAAGCTCAACACTATGCAGAGGTACTTCGCGACCGACGGCTCGAGACACTGGATTGGAGCGACATTGCTTTTGCCCTCACCAGGCAATGTCTACGGCCCTATTCAAAGACTCTCGATTGTGTCGGGACTGTTCGGGTTTCTTTTAACAATCCCCCGGTCTGCGGTCGCCTGCAGATAGGAATTATCAAATGGCGTTGGTTCCAATTTGTCATTTATCGAAGATTATGCCATACGAATTGATTGCTCATGATGCGCGTCTGTAGTGCCAGATGCCTGCTCAATTTTACGTCGACAATGAGAACCCACCTGTGATGATTAGAATTCTATAGAATCCCTCTTTTTCCATCATCATTTCGTACACTCCGACGTATTCGGACGAATCACAATCGACACCCAATGAAAACATCTGCACATGATTTTCCCGTCCGTACCTGCAGTCTCTGAACGCAGCATTGACTCCTCGATGGACCGACGGACATAGGAAGCCTCGGATAAGGTCACGTGTGCACCAACCCTCGGGTAATCCGGGTCCAACTTAGCTGCCTAACAACAACAACAACACAACGCATCTGCCGAGCAACACAACTGCCGATATCATAATCGTCGCACAAGACCTCGCTATCGAGCCCAACATTGTCGGCAGTTCACAATAATAGAATCAACACGAAAGATACGGAATCACCGTCGCGGTCGTACATCGGCGTGTGCACGCACTGCACATTAGGTATCGCCAAATTGTGACCTTCGCGTTATGACGAGCTGCTATGGGAAATGGAGTCAGTAGTTGCGCGATCTGAACTTCTGAAGCCCCGGTAAATGCGAAGTGAACATTTATGCTGTTGAATTCCAGCCAGTTATGTACCCCGCGCCCCGGATCACTAACTACGGATCAAGCCCGCACGGTGGCTCCACAGCATCATCATCAGAAGTACAACTAAAGCTCGATTTCGCAACTGCCGACACTCTCCAGTCTTACGTAGTCCAACACGATGCCGAATGCAATCCGACGCAGGCGTGTGACACTGGGTCCCAGACCTCGCTCAGACCGTGGCTTCAAATAACATGATACGCCCCAGGCCGGCATGACAACAGTACTTCACTTCCTTGCCTTGACCTTCAACATCCGTCAACCAGGCTGAAATCGCACATCATGCTCCTCAACGAGGTATTGCCGCTCCTCATACGGTACTGGCCCATTGTATTGGTGTCTCTTGTCGCAGGCCACCTCATCAGCAACAAATACTGGAAAGGACTAAACAAATATCCTGGGCCGACACTAGCAGGATACAGCAACTGGTGGAGGCTCCGAGATGTATCGAAGAGGGACCACCACTGGACGAACATTGCCTTGCATCGTGAGCACGGTGACATTGTCCGGCTCGGGCCCAATGTCCTTTCTTTCGCGGACCCCAGGGCTATTAAGCAGATCTACGGGCTGAACAAGGGCTTCTACAAGGTACGCACTCAATGTCCGCCGTAGCTCTCGTAGCTGACTTTGCATAGTCGGACTTCTATCCAGTGCAGGGTGCTGTAGCGAACGGCAAACCTTTGCTCTCACTGTTCTCAACTACCGACGAGGACTTCCACGCTAAATACCGCCGTTGTGTAAACAATGCCTTCGCAATGAGCTCACTAGTCAACTACGAACCACTTGTCAACTCGACACTCACCTACTGGCTCGACAAGACGGAGGCGATGTTCGCCAACACGGGCAGAACCTGCAACTTCAGCCAGTGGCTCCAATTCTTTGCTTTCGATGTCATCGGAGACCTGACCTGGAGTAAGCGCCTGGGATTTGTAGAGGGAAACAAGGATGTCGATAACATCATTGGGTTCTTGGGCAAGTTCTTCGACTACGTAGCACCTGTAAGTTCACATCATCTTTGACAGTATCCAGCTCTTGCTCACATTTGTCTAGGTCGGACAGATTCCCATCCTCGACCGCATCTTCTGGAAGAACCCCATCAGCCTTTTCGTACAGCGCATCGGTCTCGACAAGCGCATCCACCCCGTCACCCTTTTCGCGCTCTCCCGCTCCAACGAGCGCGCGCAGCAAGTCTCCAAAATCAAGCAATTCGGCCTCAGCGACGACGAGCGCGCGAACCCGCGCGGTATCGACCTGCTCTCCAAATTCGCCCAGGCCTCGCACGACCACCCCTTCATGGACGACAACCGCATCCTGTCCACATGTACATCCATGGTCTTTGCCGGCAGCGAAACAACAGCCATCAGTCTATCCGCCGTCTTCTACTTCCTCGTCAAGCACCCGTTCGTCTACGCAAAGCTGATGCACGAGCTCGACCACGCGGCAGCAACCGGTACCATCGCGCAGCGCGACGACAAAACAGTCTCCTGGCCCGAAGCCCAGAAACTGCCCTACCTCGACGCTGTCATCCAGGAAGCCTTCCGCCTGCACCCCGCACCGGGGCTGATGATGGAACGCGTCGTGCCCGCGCAGGGCATGAAGATTGTCGACGACTTCATCCCCGGCGGCACCATCGTCGGCTGCAACGCATGGGTCGTGCACCGGCGGCCCGAGATCTTCGGCGCGGACGTCGACGCGTTCCGGCCGGAACGCTGGCTCGAGGCGAGTCCGGAGAAGCTGAAGGAGATGAAGGGCACTATGCTGCAGTTTGGCGCGGGCGCGCGCACGTGCATCGGCAAGAACATCAGCCTGCTGGAGATTTACAAGCTCGTTCCTAGCTTCCTGAGGAGGTTTGAGATTGACCTTGAGCGGCCCGGGACCGAGTGGAAGACGCATAATGCGTGGTTTGTCACGCAGAAGAACTTCAACACGAGGTTCAGACCGCGAGTCTCCAAGGCGGAGCAGTGACGTGTGAGCAGCAGAGGGAAGTGGAAGGCGGTTTTGTGTTGTAGTGTTCAAGCGTCCCGATAGCAAATTCATCATGCATGCATATAACGTCTGATCAGAATTGCCAACGGCTACATTCCATGTAGATTGATATTCGTACAATTTGTCATGAAAGAACGGATCCACGCCTCGCCCTGCCCACCCTGAGAATGTCAGCTTCACTCCACCATCAACCCCTCTGACCGTGCCCATGTGATGCGATCCTCCACATCTGGCACTGAAAACGTTACGCATATTAGAATAAGCCGCTCAGTGAGTCATTTGTCGGCGTAGTCGTAGAAGTAGCTCTAAACTCGCCGGTGCGATGGCCCTACAGCAGTCTGGTTTTGCGTTTCTGGAAACTGTATCATTTGCCTTACCCAACCCCAGAAACCGTTTGTACACGACTTCAGCCTCCGCGTCGCGCGCCGACTGCCGAATCGCTTCATGCCAGATCTAAACTATCAGCGGACCTCTGGCCCGCGCAAGCGGTATCTCGCTGTGACAGGAAATCGTTGGCATTTCGGGTTATTACCTGTAACCACGTGGCTTAGATCACATGATATCCTACTGTAGCAGATACTGCCGGTGGGCAAGTGCGCTTACCTGAGAGCTGAGAGCTTCTGTAGCACGACATCACAACACGACAACAGATGGCAATTCACTCGTTGATCACAGTCTCCGACCGACACTGCTCACGCAGTTACATTACCGGTACCTAATGGTTCGGTTCCGAGGGAAAATGGAGACCAGGAGGCATTTTGGGGCTGGTAGTCGACGTTGGCAATATGTCGCAGCACCTACTCTTCTGGTGCTTGTTCCAAGGAGGTATAAGGGATGCCTTTCGCTCTTTTGTCACAACACAATACCTCGGGCGTTGGAGACGGCGAAGTAGAATTGGCCTTGGTCGATGGACGGTGCTGCTGAATGACACAAGGTCAAACGTGGTCGATACCTGAGTCGACGCAGCCGGGATGACGGCGACGAGAAGAGGGCGAACGTAAAGAGGTGTATTTTTAGTGATCTGACTTTTGTAGTTGGTTCTTGACAGTTCTGTTAGATTTCTGCGGTCGAGGTTAGGAGTAGCGGCCCGGTACTGCTCTTTATGGCTGACCGTTCAATGGTGTACTGCGTGTGCATATGTTTACATATACCAAGTATGCAAGACCGAGCCGAGCCAAGCGCGACTTCAGAAATTCAGTTTAATTTGATCCTTCAAGAAGCAAGCGCCGGCTGCGATGTACGACAGGAATTGAGTCAAACCCTCGCTTCGCAGTCATACCGATCAGTCTTCGTTGACAGCACACGGAGTAAGCGGCCTTCTTCGGTAAGGCTCCAAGATCAGTTCAACGGAATTTCATTAGAACGACGCAGAAGGTGGGTGGGTACGGTAAGGTTGGCCCTCGATGATGCTGGAGCGTTTGACATGTCGATAGCTGTGCATCGTGCGTGCGAGTATAAACGAACAACCGAGGAAGAATCACAAACTTAAATCTCATATCAGTAAGGGCTTTGGAGAGGAGCTCAAGATTTCGTACCTAGACTAAGCCCGCGAATCACTATTGTAATTGCTATATTCATAACATAAACGCGGTGGAAAGTGCTTATCGCCTACACCCATAAGAGCAGGCGCGGTGTAGTTGTACATCTTGCTTTCCTCTCTGGGTGGAAACGAGCGCGTGCTCACGTATTAAGTCGGCGTTCCAAGACGTACGACCTGCTTCGGCCACTCCATCCAGTCGCCCCAGTACGGACCAATGCACTGATCAACAACCTCGACTACACTTCTTCCGCACCCTTCCATCCACCAATGATTATTCAAACCGTGGGTCGCGGCCACAAAGTAAACGAATATGATCGTGGGTGTCAGCTGTCTCTGTTGGAGAAGTTCAAAATACCCCTCAGGTGTAACGGAAATCCAGATGAACGGCCCTGAAGATGGCGTGAAGTGTGCCTTCCAGAGTGTATCGTCGTTATCTCATTCGCTGGATTGCTTCAGCCACATATTGCAACCTCGCAGCGCTGACAATGTCTGATCGTAGACGCTTGCCTGCTCGCTGCTCTTCAAATCACCTTTGCCCCAGATATCACCGACCCAATCAATCTGCCGATCTTCAGGGTCGTCAGCCGCGTCCGGTTGTAGCTCCGTCCATTTCTCAGTGTCGAGTAAAGAGCTTAGAGGTCCTCAGGCAACCTGTTGATGGACATGGTCCAACACAGGGCGCAACCCGCGAATTAAGGGGGGATCCAAGAATGTTGCGGTGCAAGTCGGTCCGACAGGCCTTGATCGTCACCTCTGTTGACTACCTTGGACTAGCACGTCTCAGGGCATGTATATATGGTCGCCTCCTAGCTAGCAAGCAACTCAACGCAGTTTCCATCGACTATACAGCGGCTACGTCTGCCGCAACAAAGAAGCACCCAATGTGCGAGAGATATACCTGAGTGGCCGCATTCACACCCGCGTCATCGTTGTAGAGTGGTCCGAAAGAGATGAACGCATAAAAGAATGTCAACACGGCATTTAGTAACGATGGGAAAGAGTCTACAATCGACGCAACTCCCCCTGCTGCGTCTCAAGAGCCGTGGAGAGCTTCAGTGGCGCGAATGGTTGCTGGAGACTGGTATTAACGCTCAAGACCATGGAGGTTTAGCAGCTGTACAGTATCTGATTTGTTTCCATTCATAAAATCGAATTACCTGGTCCGACCCTCCTGCTTGATGTTGAGCCATTGTATCTTGAATTGAGCAGACTCGCGTCGATACTTTTGTGGGGCTCATGCAGAACCAATATATAAGATGAGGCGTGCAGGATACATACGTGATTGCCTGCACTGAGCGTCAATTCGCTGCCTCTGTCCTACCTAGGTAGGTACCGATTAATCAGCGCGATCGTCGCAAAGCTGCACGTAGCAAGTGTAACACTCACTTAGGCCTTGTACGATCAAAGTGTGGCTCTTATCTTGACGTTTCATGTTATTATAAGAATGTGGAGCTAGCGTTTGTTGTCGCGATGTCACGTGTTTACTCTGGGCTCCAGTGCCGCCCAGCGAATCGAACATGGCTGCTCAGCCCTGCTGCAGATGCACACTTCAGCCTGGTCGCTTGTCTGTCATGTCTCTTCCTCATCTCCTTATCGCTAGCTTTTACAGGCCCATAACTAGGTCTTGCTGCCCGCCGTATGGATCCGCTCAGCGTCACTGCCAGTATCATCGCGATTCTCCAGCTCTCCGCCAAAGTCCTAGCGTACCTGAATGACGTCAAAAACGCTTCGAAGGACCGTGCGCAGTGCGCAATCGAGACCTCAAATCTCTACAACCTTCTTGTCAACGTGAGATATCGACTGGAAGAAGGGAGCGTCAATAAGCCATGGTGCGTAGCCGTGCGAGCCCTTGCAGTCCAAGATGGACCGCTTGATCAGTTCAAGCAAGCGCTGGAAACGCTGCAGGCTAAGATGACTGATGGCGGTCGACTAAAGAAGGCTGGCGAGGCGTTGGTGTGGAAGTTCAGGAAGGAAGAGGTCGCGAGCATCCTGGCTCGAATGGAGAGATTGAAAGGCCTGGTAGGGGTCGCGTTAGAGATGGACCACTTGTGAGCTTCCTTCCTAGTGGTATTCAGCACCAAAGCTCACTCATGCAAGCAAACTTTCGCAAGCAATCAAGGACGATGCCGCCTTTCTTCGGAAGCAGGTACCGGTCATCCAGTCTGGGATAGACACCATTCAACAGCGGTGTGACTCGGTAGAGCTCCGCACGCTGCTAGAATGGACATCGGGTTTAGACTATCCAGCTCAACAATCGGACATCATAAAGCGCAGAGAGCAAGGAACGGGCCAGTGGTTTCTGGACGCACCTGAAGTGTCACGGTGGCTCAACGAGCCCAAGGCCACTCTCTATTGTCCAGGTATCCCTGGGGCTGGCAAGACCATGATCGCAGCTATTGCGATCGACCATTTGCTGAACACTATGCAGCACAGCACACACGGAGTAGCCTATGTGTATTGCAACTACAAAGCTCAGGAAGAGCAAGACGTGTCCAGTATGCTGACAGCTATTCTAAAGCAGCTGGTTTCAGGTCGACCGTCAGCGATAGAGCACATAGAACGTTTGCATCAGAAGCATGCCAACCGGGGAACTAAGCCGTCTGTTGATGAAACCACCAGCGCGCTACAGTACGTCCTTGCACACTACCCTTACATTTGTGTAGTGATCGATGCACTGGACGAGTGCCAGTCCGCTACCCGACGCCAATTCCTAGCGAAACTCAGGGAATTTCAGACAGGAAGAGATGTTCGTTTGATGGTCACAGCGCGGTCAATACCAGACATCAGATATGCCTTCAGAGCAGCGCTAAGGCTGGAGGTGAAGGCTAACAGGGAAGACGTGAAACGCTTCATCGCCGGCCAGTTATACCGACTACCTGCATGCATACAGCGTAGCCCAGAGCTGCAGGAAATGGTGCAGGGAAAGATATCAGACGCAGTAGATGGCATGTAAGTTGATTACCATATCTGGCGATGGCACGCACTGACTACTTCAAGGTTTCTTCTTGCTCGCCTGCATGTAGATTCGCTGCGCGACAAACATACAACAAAGGCCGTTAAGACAAGTCTCGCAAGACTCACAAATGGCGCAGCCGCACTCGACGTCGCGTACGCAGAAGCTCTTCAGAGAATTGAATGTCAGCTCGAAGGTGACCGCGAGCTAGCCAAAAGGGTTATATCGTGGATTACGTTCGCGAAGCGACCGCTCACAACTACCGAGATATGCTGCGCTCTAGCAGTAGAGCCTGAGGAAACGGAGATCGATCCCGAAAGCGTCCCCGATAGCGAAGACATAGTGTCTGTTTGCGCCGGCCTCGTCGTCATCGACCAAGAAAGTGCTGTTATCCGCCTTGTGCACTACACTACACAGGAATACTTCGAGCGAACTGGAGATAAATGGGTACCGGACGGCCAACTCCGTATTACTGAGACATGCCTCACATACCTGTGCTTCAGTGCCTTTCAAAGCGGCAGCTGCTCCACAGATGAAGAGTATGAGAAGAGACTGCAGGAATACCCGCTTCTCAACTATGCAGCTAAGTACTGGGGGGTACATGCAAGAGCAGTAGAGGACGATGTCGCAGGTCAGGTGTGCACGCTACTTAATAGCACTTCACTGTCGTGTGCCGCGCAGGTTCTGCGGGTTTCTGTCTACAAGTATCGAGGTTACAGCAAAGCGTATCCGACGACTACACCTTTGCACGAGCTAGCATTCTTCGGACTTGCTACCGTAGCGGGAAAGATTGTATCTGCGCCAGGACCTATTACGGTTATGCTTAATGCCAGGAACAGCTACGGCGACACTCCGTTGTATTTGGCCGCCAGACAGGGGCATCGTGAGATGGTAGAGATACTGCTTGACAACAAGGCCGACGTCAACGCGCAGGGTGGAGACTACAGCAGCGCACTGCAGGCAGCTTCAGCTGAAGGCCATGAGCAGGTGGTCAAGATACTGCTTGACAACAAGGCCGACGTCAACGCGCAGGGT